>NW_027474316.1:0-56184 GCF_050947335.1 Megachile rotundata | reverse complement strand
TAACTCATATTATTAGCCATATTATGCTTATATGATCGATAGAACGACAATTACTATACTCACTACTCTTATTATTATCAATCTAACTCATATTATTAGACATATTATGCTTATATTATCGATAGAACGACAATTACTGTACTTATTACACTCACTATTATCAATCTAACTCATATTATTAACAATATTATGCAGATATGATTGATAGCACGACATTTACTATACTTATTACTCTTATTATTATCAACATAAACTCATATTATTAGCCATATTATGTTTATATGATCGATAGAACAACAATTACTATTCTTATTATTCTTATTTTTATCAACCTAACTCATATTATTAGCCATATTATGCTTAAATGATCGATAGAACGACAATTACTATACTTATTACTCTTATTATTATGAATCTAACTCATATTATTAACCATATTATGCAGATACGATCGATAGAACTACAATTACTATACTCATTACTCTTATTATTATCAATCTAACTCATATTATTAGCCATATTATGCTTAAATGATCGATAGAACGACAATTACTATACTCATTACTCGTATTATTATCAATCTAACTCATATTTTTAGCCGTATTATGCTTATATGATCGATAGAACGACAATTACTATACTTATTACTCTTATTATTATCAATCTATCTCATATTATTAGCCATATTATGCTTATATGATCGATAGAACGACAATTACTGTACTTATTACTCTTATCATTATCGATCTAACTAATATTATTAGCCATATTATGCTTATATTATCGATAGAACGACAATTACTGTACTTATTACTGTTATTATTATCAATCTAACTCATATTATTAGCCATATTATGCATATGTGATCGATAGAACGACAATTACTATACTAATTACACTTACTATTATCAATCTAACTCATATTATTAGCCATATTATGCATATATGATCGATAGAACGACAATTACTGTACTTATTACTCTTATCATTATCGATCTAACTCATATTATTAGCCATATTATGCTTATATTATCGATAGAACGACAATTACTGTACTTATTACTGTTATTATTATCAATCTAACTCATATTATTAGCCATATTATGCTTATATGATCGATAGAACGACAATTACTATACTCACTACTCTTATTATTATCAATCTAACTCATATTATTAGACATATTATGCTTATATTATCGATAGAACGACAATTACTGTACTTATTACACTCACTATTATCAATCTAACTCATATTATTAACAATATTATGCAGATATGATTGATAGCACGACATTTACTATACTTATTACTCTTATTATTCTCAACATAAACTCATATTATTAGCCATATTATGTTTATATGATCGATAGAACAACAATTACTATACTTATTATTCTTATTTTTATCAACCTAACTCATATTATTAGCCATATTATGCTTAAATGATCGATAGAACGACAATTACTATACTTATTACTCTTATTATTATGAATCTAACTCATATTATTAACCATATTATGCAGATACGATCGATAGAACTACAATTACTATACTCATTACTCTTCTTATTATCAATCCAACTCATATTATTAGCCATATTATGCTTAAATGATCGATAGAACGACAATTACTATACTCATTACTCGTATTATTATCAATCTAACTCATATTTTTAGCCGTATTATGCTTATATGATCGATAGAACGACAATTACTATACTTATTACTATTATTATTATCAATCTTACTCATATTATTAGCCATATTATGCTTATATGATCGATAGAACGACAATTACTATACTTATTACTCTTGTTATTATCAATCTAACTCATATTATTAACCATATTATGCTTATATGATCGATAGAACGACAATTACTATACTTATTACTCTTATTATTATCAATCTAACTTATATTACTAGCCATATTATGATTAAATGATCGATAGAACGACAATTACTATACTTATTACTCTTATTATTATCAATCTAACTCATATTATCAGCCATATTATGCTTATACGATCGATAGAACGACAATTACTATACTTGTTACTCTTATTATTATCAATCTAACTCATATTACCAGCCATATTATGCTTAAATGATCGATAGAACGACAATGACTATACTTATTACTCTTATTATTATCAATCTAACTCATATTATTAGCCGTATTATGCTTAAATGATCGATAGAACGAAAATTACTATACTTATTACTCTTATTATTATGAATCTAACTCATATTATTAAGCATATTATGCAGATACGATCGATAGAACTACAATTACTATACTTATTACTCTTATTATTATCAATCTAACTCATATTACTAGCCGTATTATGCTTATATGATCGATAGAACGACAATTACTATACTTATTACTCTTATTATTATCAATCTAACTTACATTACTAGCCATATTATGCTTAAATGATCGATAGAACGACAATTACTATACATATTACTATTATTATTATAAATCTTACTCATATTATTAGCCATATTATGCTTATATGATCGATAGCAAGACATTTACTATACTTATTACTCTTATTATTATCAACCTAACTCATATTATTAGCCATATTATGCAGATATGATCGATAGAACGACAATTACTATACTTATTACTCTTATTATTATCAATCTAACTCATATTACTAGCCATATTATGCTTAAATGATCGATAGAACGACAATTACTATACTTATTACTCTTATTATTATCAATCTAACTCATATTATTAGCCATATTATGCTTATATGATCGATAGAACGACAATTACTATACTTATTACTCTTATTATTATCAATCTAACTCATATTATTAACCATATTATGCTTATATGATCGATAGAACGACAATTACTATACTTATTACTCTTATTATTATCAATCTATCTCATATTATTAGCCATATTATGCTTATATGATCGATAGAACGACAATTACTGTACTTATTACTCTTATCATTATCGATCTAACTCATATTATTAGCCATATTATGCTTATATTATCGATAGAACGACAATTACTGTACTTATTACTGTTATTATTATCAATCTAACTCATATTATTAGCCATATTATGCTTATATGATCGATAGAACGACAATTACTATACTCACTACTCTTATTATTATCAATCTAACTCATATTATTAGACATATTATGCTTATATTATCGATAGAACGACAATTACTGTACTTATTACACTCACTATTATCAATCTAACTCATATTATTAACAATATTATGCAGATATGATTGATAGCACGACATTTACTATACTTATTACTCTTATTATTATCAACATAAACTCATATTATTAGCCATATTATGTTTATATGATCGATAGAACAACAATTACTATTCTTATTATTCTTATTTTTATCAACCTAACTCATATTATTAGCCATATTATGCTTATATGATCGATAGAACGACAATTACTATACTTATTACTCTTATTATTATGAATCTAACTCATATTATTAACCATATTATGCAGATACGATCGATAGAACTACAATTACTATACTCATTACTCTTATTATTATCAATCTAACTCATATTATTAGCCATATTATGCTTAAATGATCGATAGAACGACAATTACTATACTCATTACTCGTATTATTATCAATCTAACTCATATTTTTAGCCGTATTATGCTTATATGATCGATAGAACGACAATTACTATACTTATTACACTTACTATTATCAATATAACTCATATTATTAGCCATATTATGCTTATATGATCGATAGAACGACAATTACTATACTTATTACACTTACTATTATCAATCTAACTCATATTATTAGCCATATTATGCTTATATGATCGATAGAACGACAATTACTATACTTATTACTCTTATTATTATCAATCTAACTCATATTATTAACCATATTATGCTTATATGATCGATAGAACGACAATTACTATACTTATTACTCTTATTATTATCAATCTATCTCATATTATTAGCCATATTATGCTTATATGATCGATAGAACGACAATTACTGTACTTATTACTCTTATCATTATCGATCTAACTCATATTATTAGCCATATTATGCTTATATTATCGATAGAACGACAATTACTGTACTTATTACTGTTATTATTATCAATCTAACTCATATTATTAGCCATATTATGCTTATATGATCGATAGAACGACAATTACTATACTCACTACTCTTATTATTATCAATCTAACTCATATTATTAGACATATTATGCTTATATTATCGATAGAACGACAATTACTGTACTTATTACACTCACTATTATCAATCTAACTCATATTATTAACAATATTATGCAGATATGATTGATAGCACGACATTTACTATACTTATTACTCTTATTATTATCAACATAAACTCATATTATTAGCCATATTATGTTTATATGATCGATAGAACAACAATTACTATACTTATTATTCTTATTTTTATCAACCTAACTCATATTATTAGCCATATTATGCTTAAATGATCGATAGAACGACAATTACTATACTTATTACTCTTATTATTATGAATCTAACTCATATTATTAACCATATTATGCAGATACGATCGATAGAACTACAATTACTATACTCATTACTCTTATTATTATCAATCTAACTCATATTATTAGCCATATTATGCTTAAATGATCGATAGAACGACAATTACTATACTCATTACTCGTATTATTATCAATCTAACTCATATTTTTAGCCGTATTATGCTTATATGATCGATAGAACGACAATTACTATACTTATTACTCTTATTATTATCAATCTAACGCATATTATTAACATTATTATGCTTATATTATCGATAGAACGACAATTACTGTACTTATTACTGTTATTATTATCAATTTAACTCATATTATTAGCCATATTATGCTTAAATGATCGATAGAACGACAATTACTATACTTATTACTATTATTATTATCAATCTAACTCATATTATTCACCATATTATGCAGATATGATCGATAGCACGACATTTACTATACTTATTACTCTTATTATTATCAACCTAACTCATATTATTAGCCATATTATGCTTATATTATCGATAGAACTACAATTAATGTACTTATTGCTGTTGTTATTATCAATCTAACTCATATTATTAGTCATATTATGCATATATGATCGATAGAACGACAATTACTATACTTATTACACCTACTATTATCAATCTAACTCATATTATTAGCCATATTATGCTTATATGATCGATAGAACGACAATTACTATACTCACTACTCTTACTATTATCAACCTAACTCATATTATTAGCCATATTATGCTTAAATGATCGATAGAACGACAATTACTATACTTATTACTCTTATTATTATGAATCTAACTCATATTATTAAGCATATTATGCAGATACGATCGATAGAACTACAATTACTATACTTATTACTCTTATTATTATCAATCTAACTCATATTATTAGCCGTATTATGCTTAAATGATCGATAGAACGAAAATTACTATACTTATTACTCTTATTATTATGAATCTAACTCATAATATTAAGCATATTATGCAGATACGATCGATAGAACTACAATTACTATACTTATTACTCTTATTATTATCAATCTAACTCATATTACTAGCCGTATTATGCTTATATGATCGATAGAACGACAATTACTATACTTATTACTCTTATTATTATCAATCTAACTCATATTATTAACCATATTATGCTTATATGATCGATAGAACGACAATTACTATACTTATTACTCTTATTATTATCAATCTATCTCATATTATTAGCCATATTATGCTTATATGATCGATAGAACGACAATTACTGTACTTATTACTCTTATCATTATCGATCTAACTCATATTATTAGCCATATTATGCTTATATTATCGATAGAACGACAATTACTGTACTTATTACTGTTATTATTATCAATCTAACTCATATTATTAGCCATATTATGCTTATATGATCGATAGAACGACAATTACTATACTCACTACTCTTATTATTATCAATCTAACTCATATTATTAGACATATTATGCTTATATTATCGATAGAACGACAATTACTGTACTTATTACACTCACTATTATCAATCTAACTCATATTATTAACAATATTATGCAGATATGATTGATAGCACGACATTTACTATACTTATTACTCTTATTATTATCAACATAAACTCATATTATTAGCCATATTATGTTTATATGATCGATAGAACAACAATTACTATACTTATTATTCTTATTTTTATCAACCTAACTCATATTATTAGCCATATTATGCTTAAATGATCGATAGAACGACAATTACTATACTTATTACTCTTATTATTATGAATCTAACTCATATTATTAACCATATTATGCAGATACGATCGATAGAACTACAATTACTATACTCATTACTCTTATTATTATCAATCTAACTCATATTATTAGCCATATTATGCTTAAATGATCGATAGAACGACAATTACTATACTCATTACTCGTATTATTATCAATCTAACTCATATTTTTAGCCGTATTATGCTTATATGATCGATAGAACGACAATTACTATACTTATTACTCTTATTATTATCAATCTAACGCATATTATTAACATTATTATGCTTATATTATCGATAGAACGACAATTACTGTACTTATTACTGTTATTATTATCAATTTAACTCATATTATTAGCCATATTATGCTTAAATGATCGATAGAACGACAATTACTATACTTATTACTATTATTATTATCAATCTAACTCATATTATTCACCATATTATGCAGATATGATCGATAGCACGACATTTACTATACTTATTACTCTTATTATTATCAACCTAACTCATATTATTAGCCATATTATGCTTATATTATCGATAGAACTACAATTAATGTACTTATTGCTGTTGTTATTATCAATCTAACTCATATTATTAGTCATATTATGCATATATGATCGATAGAACGACAATTACTATACTTATTACACCTACTATTATCAATCTAACTCATATTATTAGCCATATTATGCTTATATGATCGATAGAACGACAATTACTATACTCACTACTCTTACTATTATCAACCTAACTCATATTATTAGCCATATTATGCTTAAATGATCGATAGAACGACAATTACTATACTTATTACTCTTATTATTATGAATCTAACTCATATTATTAAGCATATTATGCAGATACGATCGATAGAACTACAATTACTATACTTATTACTCTTATTATTATCAATCTAACTCATATTATTAGCCGTATTATGCTTAAATGATCGATAGAACGAAAATTACTATACTTATTACTCTTATTATTATGAATCTAACTCATAATATTAAGCATATTATGCAGATACGATCGATAGAACTACAATTACTATACTTATTACTCTTATTATTATCAATCTAACTCATATTACTAGCCGTATTATGCTTATATGATCGATAGAACGACAATTACTATACTTATTACTCTTATTATTATCAATCTAACTTACATTACTAGCCATATTATGCTTAAATGATCGATAGAACGTCAATTACTATACATATTACTATTATTATTATAAATCTTACTCATATTATTAGCCATATTATGCTTATATGATCGATAGCACGACATTTACTATACTTATTACTCTTATTATTATCAACCTAACTCATATTATTAGCCATATTATGCAGATATGATCGATAGAACGACAATTACTATACTTATTACTCTTATTATTATCAATCTAACTCATATTACTAGCCATATTATGCTTAAATGATCGATAGAACGACAATAACTATACTTATTACTCTTATTATTATCAATCTAACTCATATTATTAGCCATATTATGCTTATATGATCGATAGAACGACAACTACTATACTTATTACTCTTATTATTATCAATCTAACTCATATTATTAACCATATTATGCTTATATGATCGATAGAACGACAATTACTATACTTATTACTCTTATTATTATCAATCTATCTCATATTATTAGCCATATTATGCTTATATGATCGATAGAACGACAATTACTGTACTTATTACTCTTATCATTATCGATCTAACTCATATTATTAGCCATATTATGCTTATATTATCGATAGAACGACAATTACTGTACTTATTACTGTTATTATTATCAATCTAACTCATATTATTAGCCATATTATGCTTATATGATCGATAGAACGACAATTACTATACTCACTACTCTTATTATTATCAATCTAACTCATATTATTAGACATATTATGCTTATATTATCGATAGAACGACAATTACTGTACTTATTACACTCACTATTATCAATCTAACTCATATTATTAACAATATTATGCAGATATGATTGATAGCACGACATTTACTATACTTATTACTCTTATTATTATCAACATAAACTCATATTATTAGCCATATTATGTTTATATGATCGATAGAACAACAATTACTATTCTTATTATTCTTATTTTTATCAACCTAACTCATATTATTAGCCATATTATGCTTAAATGATCGATAGAACGACAATTACTATACTTATTACTCTTATTATTATGAATCTAACTCATATTATTAACCATATTATGCAGATACGATCGATAGAACTACAATTACTATACTCATTACTCTTATTATTATCAATCTAACTCATATTATTAGCCATATTATGCTTAAATGATCGATAGAACGACAATTACTATACTCATTACTCGTATTATTATCAATCTAACTCATATTTTTAGCCGTATTATGCTTATATGATCGATAGAACGACAATTACTATACTTATTACTCTTATTATTATCAATCTATCTCATATTATTAGCCATATTATGCTTATATGATCGATAGAACGACAATTACTGTACTTATTACTCTTATCATTATCGATCTAACTAATATTATTAGCCATATTATGCTTATATTATCGATAGAACGACAATTACTGTACTTATTACTGTTATTATTATCAATCTAACTCATATTATTAGCCATATTATGCATATGTGATCGATAGAACGACAATTACTATACTAATTACACTTACTATTATCAATCTAACTCATATTATTAGCCATATTATGCATATATGATCGATAGAACGACAATTACTGTACTTATTACTCTTATCATTATCGATCTAACTCATATTATTAGCCATATTATGCTTATATTATCGATAGAACGACAATTACTGTACTTATTACTGTTATTATTATCAATCTAACTCATATTATTAGCCATATTATGCTTATATGATCGATAGAACGACAATTACTATACTCACTACTCTTATTATTATCAATCTAACTCATATTATTAGACATATTATGCTTATATTATCGATAGAACGACAATTACTGTACTTATTACACTCACTATTATCAATCTAACTCATATTATTAACAATATTATGCAGATATGATTGATAGCACGACATTTACTATACTTATTACTCTTATTATTATCAACATAAACTCATATTATTAGCCATATTATGTTTATATGATCGATAGAACAACAATTACTATACTTATTATTCTTATTTTTATCAACCTAACTCATATTATTAGCCATATTATGCTTAAATGATCGATAGAACGACAATTACTATACTTATTACTCTTATTATTATGAATCTAACTCATATTATTAACCATATTATGCAGATACGATCGATAGAACTACAATTACTATACTCATTACTCTTATTATTATCAATCTAACTCATATTATTAGCCATATTATGCTTAAATGATCGATAGAACGACAATTACTATACTCATTACTCGTATTATTATCAATCTAACTCATATTTTTAGCCGTATTATGCTTATATGATCGATAGAACGACAATTACTATACTTATTACTATTATTATTATCAATCTTACTCATATTATTAGCCATATTATGCTTATATGATCGATAGAACGACAATTACTATACTTATTACTCTTATTATTATCAATCTAACGCATATTATTAACATTATTATGCTTATATTATCGATAGAACGACAATTACTGTACTTATTACTGTTATTATTATCAATATAACTCATATTATTAGCCATATTATGCTTAAATGATCGATAGAACGACAATTACTATACTTATTACTATTATTATTATCAATCTAACTCATATTATTCACCATATTATGCAGATATGATCGATAGCACGACATTTACTATACTTATTACTCTTATTATTATCAACCTAACTCATATTATTAGCCATATTATGCTTATATTATCGATAGAACTACAATTAATGTACTTATTGCTGTTGTTATTATCAATCTAACTCATATTATTAGTCATATTATGCATATATGATCGATAGAACGACAATTACTATACTTATTACACCTACTATTATCAATCTAACTCATATTATTAGCCATATTATGCTTATATGATCGATAGAACGACAATTACTATACTCACTACTCTTACTATTATCAACCTAACTCATATTATTAGCCATATTATGCTTAAATGATCGATAGAACGACAATTACTATACTTATTACTCTTATTATTATGAATCTAACTCATATTATTAAGCATATTATGCAGATACGATCGATAGAACTACAATTACTATACTTATTACACTTATTATTATCAATCTAACTCATATTATTAGCCGTATTATGCTTAAATGATCGATAGAACGAAAATTACTATACTTATTACTCTTATTATTATGAATCTAACTCATAATATTAAGCATATTATGCAGATACGATCGATAGAACTACAATTACTATACTTATTACTCTTATTATTATCAATCTAACTCATATTACTAGCCGTATTATGCTTATATGATCGATAGAACGACAATTACTATACTTATTACTCTTATTATTATCAATCTAACTTACATTACTAGCCATATTATGCTTAAATGATCGATAGAACGTCAATTACTATACATATTACTATTATTATTATAAATCTTACTCATATTATTAGCCATATTATGCTTATATGATCGATAGCACGACATTTACTATACTTATTACTCTTATTATTATCAACCTAACTCATATTATTAGCCATATTATGCAGATATGATCGATAGAACGACAATTACTATACTTATTACTCTTATTATTATCAATCTAACTCATATTACTAGCCATATTATGCTTAAATGATCGATAGAACGACAATAACTATACTTATTACTCTTATTATTATCAATCTAACTCATATTATTAGCCATATTATGCTTATATGATCGATAGAACGACAATTACTATACTTATTACTCTTATTATTATCAATCTAACTCATATTATTAACCATATTATGCTTATATGATCGATAGAACGACAATTACTATACTTATTACTCTTATTATTATCAATCTATCTCATATTATTAGCCATATTATGCTTATATGATCGATAGAACGACAATTACTGTACTTATTACTCTTATCATTATCGATCTAACTCATATTATTAGCCATATTATGCTTATATTATCGATAGAACGACAATTACTGTACTTATTACTGTTATTATTATCAATCTAACTCATATTATTAGCCATATTATGCTTATATGATCGATAGAACGACAATTACTATACTCACTACTCTTATTATTATCAATCTAACTCATATTATTAGACATATTATGCTTATATTATCGATAGAACGACAATTACTGTACTTATTACACTCACTATTATCAATTTAACTCATATTATTAACAATATTATGCAGATATGATTGATAGCACGACATTTACTATACTTATTACTCTTATTATTCTCAACATAAACTCATATTATTAGCCATATTATGTTTATATGATCGATAGAACAACAATTACTATACTTATTATTCTTATTTTTATCAACCTAACTCATATTATTAGCCATATTATGCTTAAATGATCGATAGAACGACAATTACTATACTTATTACTCTTATTATTATGAATCTAACTCATATTATTAACCATATTATGCAGATACGATCGATAGAACTACAATTACTATACTCATTACTCTTCTTATTATCAATCCAACTCATATTATTAGCCATATTATGCTTAAATGATCGATAGAACGACAATTACTATACTCATTACTCGTATTATTATCAATCTAACTCATATTTTTAGCCGTATTATGCTTATATGATCGATAGAACGACAATTACTATACTTATTACTATTATTATTATCAATCTTACTCATATTATTAGCCATATTATGCTTATATGATCGATAGAACGACAATTACTATACTTATTACTCTTGTTATTATCAATCTAACTCATATTATTAACCATATTATGCTTATATGATCGATAGAACGACAATTACTATACTTATTACTCTTATTATTATCAATCTAACTTATATTACTAGCCATATTATGATTAAATGATCGATAGAACGACAATTACTATACTTATTACTCTTATTATTATCAATCTAACTCATATTATCAGCCATATTATGCTTATACGATCGATAGAACGACAATTACTATACTTGTTACTCTTATTATTATCAATCTAACTCATATTACCAGCCATATTATGCTTAAATGATCGATAGAACGACAATGACTATACTTATTACTCTTATTATTATCAATCTAACTCATATTATTAGCCGTATTATGCTTAAATGATCGATAGAACGAAAATTACTATACTTATTACTCTTATTATTATGAATCTAACTCATATTATTAAGCATATTATGCAGATACGATCGATAGAACTACAATTACTATACTTATTACTCTTATTATTATCAATCTAACTCATATTACTAGCCGTATTATGCTTATATGATCGATAGAACGACAATTACTATACTTATTACTCTTATTATTATCAATCTAACTTACATTACTAGCCATATTATGCTTAAATGATCGATAGAACGACAATTACTATACATATTACTATTATTATTATAAATCTTACTCATATTATTAGCCATATTATGCTTATATGATCGATAGCAAGACATTTACTATACTTATTACTCTTATTATTATCAACCTAACTCATATTATTAGCCATATTATGCAGATATGATCGATAGAACGACAATTACTATACTTATTACTCTTATTATTATCAATCTAACTCATATTACTAGCCATATTATGCTTAAATGATCGATAGAACGACAATTACTATACTTATTACTCTTATTATTATCAATCTAACTCATATTATTAGCCATATTATGCTTATATGATCGATAGAACGACAATTACTATACTTATTACTCTTATTATTATCAATCTAACTCATATTATTAACCATATTATGCTTATATGATCGATAGAACGACAATTACTATACTTATTACTCTTATTATTATCAATCTATCTCATATTATTAGCCATATTATGCTTATATGATCGATAGAACGACAATTACTGTACTTATTACTCTTATCATTATCGATCTAACTCATATTATTAGCCATATTATGCTTATATTATCGATAGAACGACAATTACTGTACTTATTACTGTTATTATTATCAATCTAACTCATATTATTAGCCATATTATGCTTATATGATCGATAGAACGACAATTACTATACTCACTACTCTTATTATTATCAATCTAACTCATATTATTAGACATATTATGCTTATATTATCGATAGAACGACAATTACTGTACTTATTACACTCACTATTATCAATCTAACTCATATTATTAACAATATTATGCAGATATGATTGATAGCACGACATTTACTATACTTATTACTCTTATTATTATCAACATAAACTCATATTATTAGCCATATTATGTTTATATGATCGATAGAACAACAATTACTATTCTTATTATTCTTATTTTTATCAACCTAACTCATATTATTAGCCATATTATGCTTATATGATCGATAGAACGACAATTACTATACTTATTACTCTTATTATTATGAATCTAACTCATATTATTAACCATATTATGCAGATACGATCGATAGAACTACAATTACTATACTCATTACTCTTATTATTATCAATCTAACTCATATTATTAGCCATATTATGCTTAAATGATCGATAGAACGACAATTACTATACTCATTACTCGTATTATTATCAATCTAACTCATATTTTTAGCCGTATTATGCTTATATGATCGATAGAACGACAATTACTATACTTATTACTATTATTATTATCAATCTTACTCATATTATTAGCCATATTATGCTTATATGATCGATAGAACGACAATTACTATACTTATTACTCTTATTATTATCAATCTAACTCATATTATTAACCATATTATGCTTATATGATCGATAGAACGACAATTACTATACTTATTACTCTTATTATTATCAATCTAACTTATATTACTAGCCATATTATGATTAAATGATCGATAGAACGACAATTACTATACTTATTACTCTTATTATTATCAATCTAACTCATATTACCAGCCATATTATGCTTAAATGATCGATAGAACGACAATTACTATACTTATTACTCTTATTATTATCAATCTATCTCATATTATTAGCCATATTATGCTTATATGATCGATAGAACGACAATTACTATACTCACTACTCTTATTATTATCGATCTAACTCATATTATTAGCCATATTATGCTTATATTATCGATAGAACGACAATTACTGTACTTATTACTGTTATTATTATCAATCTAACTCCTATTATTAGCCATATTATGCATATGTGATCGATAGAACGACAATTACTATACTTATTACACTTACTATTATCAATCTAACTCATATTATTAGCCATATTATGCTTATATGATCGATAGAACGACAATTACTATACTTATTACTCTTATTATTATCAATCTAACTCATATTATTAACCATATTATGCTTATATGATCGATAGAACGACAATTACTATACTTATTACTCTTATTATTATCAATCTATCTCATATTATTAGCCATATTATGCTTATATGATCGATAGAACGACAATTACTGTACTTATTACTCTTATCATTATCGATCTAACTCATATTATTAGCCATATTATGCTTATATTATCGATAGAACGACAATTACTGTACTTATTACTGTTATTATTATCAATCTAACTCATATTATTAGCCATATTATGCTTATATGATCGATAGAACGACAATTACTATACTCACTACTCTTATTATTATCAATCTAACTCATATTATTAGACATATTATGCTTATATTATCGATAGAACGACAATTACTGTACTTATTACACTCACTATTATCAATCTAACTCATATTATTAACAATATTATGCAGATATGATTGATAGCACGACATTTACTATACTTATTACTCTTATTATTATCAACATAAACTCATATTATTAGCCATATTATGTTTATATGATCGATAGAACAACAATTACTATTCTTATTATTCTTATTTTTATCAACCTAACTCATATTATTAGCCATATTATGCTTAAATGATCGATAGAACGACAATTACTATACTTATTACTCTTATTATTATGAATCTAACTCATATTATTAACCATATTATGCAGATACGATCGATAGAACTACAATTACTATACTCATTACTCTTATTATTATCAATCTAACTCATATTATTAGCCATATTATGCTTAAATGATCGATAGAACGACAATTACTATACTCATTACTCGTATTATTATCAATCTAACTCATATTTTTAGCCGTATTATGCTTATATGATCGATAGAACGACAATTACTATACTTATTACTATTATTATTATCAATCTTACTCATATTATTAGCCATATTATGATTAAATGATCGATAGAACGACAATTACTATACTTATTACTCTTATTATTATCAATCTAACTCATATTACCAGCCATATTATGCTTAAATGATCGATAGAACGACAATTACTATACTTATTACTCTTATTATTATCAATCTATCTCATATTATTAGCCATATTATGCTTATATGATCGATAGAACGACAATTACTATACTCACTACTCTTATTATTATCGATCTAACTCATATTATTAGCCATATTATGCTTATATTATCGATAGAACGACAATTACTGTACTTATTACTGTTATTATTATCAATCTAACTCCTATTATTAGCCATATTATGCATATGTGATCGATAGAACGACAATTACTATACTTATTACACTTACTATTATCAATCTAACTCATATTATTAGCCATATTATGCTTATATGATCGATAGAACGACAATTACTATACTTATTACTCTTATTATTATCAATCTAACTCATATTATTAACCATATTATGCTTATATGATCGATAGAACGACAATTACTATACTTATTACTCTTATTATTATCAATCTAACTTATATTACTAGCCATATTATGATTAAATGATCGATAGAACGACAATTACTATACTTATTACTCTTATTATTATCAATCTAACTCATATTACCAGCCATATTATGCTTAAATGATCGATAGAACGACAATTACTATACTTATTACTCTTATTATTATCAATCTATCTCATATTATTAGCCATATTATGCTTATATGATCGATAGAACGACAATTACTATACTCACTACTCTTATTATTATCGATCTAACTCATATTATTAGCCATATTATGCTTATATTATCGATAGAACGACAATTACTGTACTTATTACTGTTATTATTATCAATCTAACTCCTATTATTAGCCATATTATGCATATGTGATCGATAGAACGACAATTACTATACTTATTACACTTACTATTATCAATCTAACTCATATTATTAGCCATATTATGCTTATATGATCGATAGAACGACAATTACTATACTTATTACTCTTATTATTATCAATCTAACTCATATTATTAACCATATTATGCTTATATGATCGATAGAACGACAATTACTATACTTATTACTCTTATTATTATCAATCTATCTCATATTATTAGCCATATTATGCTTATATGATCGATAGAACGACAATTACTGTACTTATTACTCTTATCATTATCGATCTAACTCATATTATTAGCCATATTATGCTTATATTATCGATAGAACGACAATTACTGTACTTATTACTGTTATTATTATCAATCTAACTCATATTATTAGCCATATTATGCTTATATGATCGATAGAACGACAATTACTATACTCACTACTCTTATTATTATCAATCTAACTCATATTATTAGACATATTATGCTTATATTATCGATAGAACGACAATTACTGTACTTATTACACTCACTATTATCAATCTAACTCATATTATTAACAATATTATGCAGATATGATTGATAGCACGACATTTACTATACTTATTACTCTTATTATTATCAACATAAACTCATATTATTAGCCATATTATGTTTATATGATCGATAGAACAACAATTACTATACTTATTATTCTTATTTTTATCAACCTAACTCATATTATTAGCCATATTATGCTTAAATGATCGATAGAACGACAATTACTATACTTATTACTCTTATTATTATGAATCTAACTCATATTATTAACCATATTATGCAGATACGATCGATAGAACTACAATTACTATACTCATTACTCTTATTATTATCAATCTAACTCATATTATTAGCCATATTATGCTTAAATGATCGATAGAACGACAATTACTATACTCATTACTCGTATTATTATCAATCTAACTCATATTTTTAGCCGTATTATGCTTATATGATCGATAGAACGACAATTACTATACTTATTACTCTTATTATTATCAATCTAACGCATATTATTAACATTATTATGCTTATATTATCGATAGAACGACAATTACTGTACTTATTACTGTTATTATTATCAATTTAACTCATATTATTAGCCATATTATGCTTAAATGATCGATAGAACGACAATTACTATACTTATTACTATTATTATTATCAATCTAACTCATATTATTCACCATATTATGCAGATATGATCGATAGCACGACATTTACTATACTTATTACTCTTATTATTATCAACCTAACTCATATTATTAGCCATATTATGCTTATATTATCGATAGAACTACAATTAATGTACTTATTGCTGTTGTTATTATCAATCTAACTCATATTATTAGTCATATTATGCATATATGATCGATAGAACGACAATTACTATACTTATTACACCTACTATTATCAATCTAACTCATATTATTAGCCATATTATGCTTATATGATCGATAGAACGACAATTACTATACTCACTACTCTTACTATTATCAACCTAACTCATATTATTAGCCATATTATGCTTAAATGATCGATAGAACGACAATTACTATACTTATTACTCTTATTATTATGAATCTAACTCATATTATTAAGCATATTATGCAGATACGATCGATAGAACTACAATTACTATACTTATTACTCTTATTATTATCAATCTAACTCATATTATTAGCCGTATTATGCTTAAATGATCGATAGAACGAAAATTACTATACTTATTACTCTTATTATTGTGAATCTAACTCATAATATTAAGCATATTATGCAGATACGATCGATAGAACTACAATTACTATACATATTACTCTTATTATTATCAATCTAACTCATATTACTAGCCGTATTATGCTTATATGATCGATAGAACGACAATTACTATACTTATTACTCTTATTATTATCAATCTAACTCATATTATTAACCATATTATGCTTATATGATCGATAGAACGACAATTACTATACTTATTACTCTTATTATTATCAATCTATCTCATATTATTAGCCATATTATGCTTATATGATCGATAGAACGACAATTACTGTACTTATTACTCTTATCATTATCGATCTAACTCATATTATTAGCCATATTATGCTTATATTATCGATAGAACGACAATTACTGTACTTATTACTGTTATTATTATCAATCTAACTCATATTATTAGCCATATTATGCTTATATGATCGATAGAACGACAATTACTATACTTATTACTATTATTATTATCAATCTAACTCATATTATTCACCATATTATGCAGATATGATCGATAGCACGACATTTACTATACTTATTACTCTTATTATTATCAACCTAACTCATATTATTAGCCATATTATGCTTATATTATCGATAGAACTACAATTAATGTACTTATTGCTGTTGTTATTATCAATCTAACTCATATTATTAGTCATATTATGCATATATGATCGATAGAACGACAATTACTATACTTATTACACCTACTATTATCAATCTAACTCATATTATTAGCCATATTATGCTTATATGATCGATAGAACGACAATTACTATACTCACTACTCTTACTATTATCAACCTAACTCATATTATTAGCCATATTATGCTTAAATGATCGATAGAACGACAATTACTATACTTATTACTCTTATTATTATGAATCTAACTCATATTATTAAGCATATTATGCAGATACGATCGATAGAACTACAATTACTATACTTATTACACTTATTATTATCAATCTAACTCATATTATTAGCCGTATTATGCTTAAATGATCGATAGAACGAAAATTACTATACTTATTACTCTTATTATTATGAATCTAACTCATAATATTAAGCATATTATGCAGATACGATCGATAGAACTACAATTACTATACTTATTACTCTTATTATTATCAATCTAACTCATATTACTAGCCGTATTATGCTTATATGATCGATAGAACGACAATTACTATACTTATTACTCTTATTATTATCAATCTAACTTACATTACTAGCCATATTATGCTTAAATGATCGATAGAACGTCAATTACTATACATATTACTATTATTATTATAAATCTTACTCATATTATTAGCCATATTATGCTTATATGATCGATAGCACGACATTTACTATACTTATTACTCTTATTATTATCAACCTAACTCATATTATTAGCCATATTATGCAGATATGATCGATAGAACGACAATTACTATACTTATTACTCTTATTATTATCAATCTAACTCATATTACTAGCCATATTATGCTTAAATGATCGATAGAACGACAATAACTATACTTATTACTCTTATTATTATCAATCTAACTCATATTATTAGCCATATTATGCTTATATGATCGATAGAACGACAATTACTATACTTATTACTCTTATTATTATCAATCTAACTCATATTATTAACCATATTATGCTTATATGATCGATAGAACGACAATTACTATACTTATTACTCTTATTATTATCAATCTATCTCATATTATTAGCCATATTATGCTTATATGATCGATAGAACGACAATTACTGTACTTATTACTCTTATCATTATCGATCTAACTCATATTATTAGCCATATTATGCTTATATTATCGATAGAACGACAATTACTGTACTTATTACTGTTATTATTATCAATCTAACTCATATTATTAGCCATATTATGCTGATATGATCGATAGAACGACAATTACTATACTCACTACTCTTATTATTATCAATCTAACTCATATTATTAGACATATTATGCTTATATTATCGATAGAACGACAATTACTGTACTTATTACACTCACTATTATCAATTTAACTCATATTATTAACAATATTATGCAGATATGATTGATAGCACGACATTTACTATACTTATTACTCTTATTATTCTCAACATAAACTCATATTATTAGCCATATTATGTTTATATGATCGATAGAACAACAATTACTATACTTATTATTCTTATTTTTATCAACCTAACTCATATTATTAGCCATATTATGCTTAAATGATCGATAGAACGACAATTACTATACTTATTACTCTTATTATTATGAATCTAACTCATATTATTAACCATATTATGCAGATACGATCGATAGAACTACAATTACTATACTCATTACTCTTCTTATTATCAATCCAACTCATATTATTAGCCATATTATGCTTAAATGATCGATAGAACGACAATTACTATACTCATTACTCGTATTATTATCAATCTAACTCATATTTTTAGCCGTATTATGCTTATATGATCGATAGAACGACAATTACTATACTTATTACTATTATTATTATCAATCTTACTCATATTATTAGCCATATTATGCTTATATGATCGATAGAACGACAATTACTATACTTATTACTCTTGTTATTATCAATCTAACTCATATTATTAACCATATTATGCTTATATGATCGATAGAACGACAATTACTATACTTATTACTCTTATTATTATCAATCTAACTTATATTACTAGCCATATTATGATTAAATGATCGATAGAACGACAATTACTATACTTATTACTCTTATTATTATCAATCTAACTCATATTATCAGCCATATTATGCTTATACGATCGATAGAACGACAATTACTATACTTGTTACTCTTATTATTATCAATCTAACTCATATTACCAGCCATATTATGCTTAAATGATCGATAGAACGACAATGACTATACTTATTACTCTTATTATTATCAATCTAACTCATATTATTAGCCGTATTATGCTTAAATGATCGATAGAACGAAAATTACTATACTTATTACTCTTATTATTATGAATCTAACTCATATTATTAAGCATATTATGCAGATACGATCGATAGAACTACAATTACTATACTTATTACTCTTATTATTATCAATCTAACTCATATTACTAGCCGTATTATGCTTATATGATCGATAGAACGACAATTACTATACTTATTACTCTTATTATTATCAATCTAACTTACATTACTAGCCATATTATGCTTAAATGATCGATAGAACGACAATTACTATACATATTACTATTATTATTATAAATCTTACTCATATTATTAGCCATATTATGCTTATATGATCGATAGCAAGACATTTACTATACTTATTACTCTTATTATTATCAACCTAACTCATATTATTAGCCATATTATGCAGATATGATCGATAGAACGACAATTACTATACTTATTACTCTTATTATTATCAATCTAACTCATATTACTAGCCATATTATGCTTAAATGATCGATAGAACGACAATTACTATACTTATTACTCTTATTATTATCAATCTAACTCATATTATTAGCCATATTATGCTTATATGATCGATAGAACGACAATTACTATACTTATTACTCTTATTATTATCAATCTAACTCATATTATTAACCATATTATGCTTATATGATCGATAGAACGACAATTACTATACTTATTACTCTTATTATTATCAATCTATCTCATATTATTAGCCATATTATGCTTATATGATCGATAGAACGACAATTACTGTACTTATTACTCTTATCATTATCGATCTAACTCATATTATTAGCCATATTATGCTTATATTATCGATAGAACGACAATTACTGTACTTATTACTGTTATTATTATCAATCTAACTCATATTATTAGCCATATTATGCTTATATGATCGATAGAACGACAATTACTATACTCACTACTCTTATTATTATCAATCTAACTCATATTATTAGACATATTATGCTTATATTATCGATAGAACGACAATTACTGTACTTATTACACTCACTATTATCAATCTAACTCATATTATTAACAATATTATGCAGATATGATTGATAGCACGACATTTACTATACTTATTACTCTTATTATTATCAACATAAACTCATATTATTAGCCATATTATGTTTATATGATCGATAGAACAACAATTACTATTCTTATTATTCTTATTTTTATCAACCTAACTCATATTATTAGCCATATTATGCTTATATGATCGATAGAACGACAATTACTATACTTATTACTCTTATTATTATGAATCTAACTCATATTATTAACCATATTATGCAGATACGATCGATAGAACTACAATTACTATACTCATTACTCTTATTATTATCAATCTAACTCATATTATTAGCCATATTATGCTTAAATGATCGATAGAACGACAATTACTATACTCATTACTCGTATTATTATCAATCTAACTCATATTTTTAGCCGTATTATGCTTATATGATCGATAGAACGACAATTACTATACTTATTACTATTATTATTATCAATCTTACTCATATTATTAGCCATATTATGCTTATATGATCGATAGAACGACAATTACTATACTTATTACTCTTATTATTATCAATCTAACTCATATTATTAACCATATTATGCTTATATGATCGATAGAACGACAATTACTATACTTATTACTCTTATTATTATCAATCTAACTTATATTACTAGCCATATTATGATTAAATGATCGATAGAACGACAATTACTATACTTATTACTCTTATTATTATCAATCTAACTCATATTACCAGCCATATTATGCTTAAATGATCGATAGAACGACAATTACTATACTTATTACTCTTATTATTATCAATCTATCTCATATTATTAGCCATATTATGCTTATATGATCGATAGAACGACAATTACTATACTCACTACTCTTATTATTATCGATCTAACTCATATTATTAGCCATATTATGCTTATATTATCGATAGAACGACAATTACTGTACTTATTACTGTTATTATTATCAATCTAACTCCTATTATTAGCCATATTATGCATATGTGATCGATAGAACGACAATTACTATACTTATTACACTTACTATTATCAATCTAACTCATATTATTAGCCATATTATGCTTATATGATCGATAGAACGACAATTACTATACTTATTACTCTTATTATTATCAATCTAACTCATATTATTAACCATATTATGCTTATATGATCGATAGAACGACAATTACTATACTTATTACTCTTATTATTATCAATCTATCTCATATTATTAGCCATATTATGCTTATATGATCGATAGAACGACAATTACTGTACTTATTACTCTTATCATTATCGATCTAACTCATATTATTAGCCATATTATGCTTATATTATCGATAGAACGACAATTACTGTACTTATTACTGTTATTATTATCAATCTAACTCATATTATTAGCCATATTATGCTTATATGATCGATAGAACGACAATTACTATACTCACTACTCTTATTATTATCAATCTAACTCATATTATTAGACATATTATGCTTATATTATCGATAGAACGACAATTACTGTACTTATTACACTCACTATTATCAATCTAACTCATATTATTAACAATATTATGCAGATATGATTGATAGCACGACATTTACTATACTTATTACTCTTATTATTATCAACATAAACTCATATTATTAGCCATATTATGTTTATATGATCGATAGAACAACAATTACTATTCTTATTATTCTTATTTTTATCAACCTAACTCATATTATTAGCCATATTATGCTTAAATGATCGATAGAACGACAATTACTATACTTATTACTCTTATTATTATGAATCTAACTCATATTATTAACCATATTATGCAGATACGATCGATAGAACTACAATTACTATACTCATTACTCTTATTATTATCAATCTAACTCATATTATTAGCCATATTATGCTTAAATGATCGATAGAACGACAATTACTATACTCATTACTCGTATTATTATCAATCTAACTCATATTTTTAGCCGTATTATGCTTATATGATCGATAGAACGACAATTACTATACTTATTACTATTATTATTATCAATCTTACTCATATTATTAGCCATATTATGATTAAATGATCGATAGAACGACAATTACTATACTTATTACTCTTATTATTATCAATCTAACTCATATTACCAGCCATATTATGCTTAAATGATCGATAGAACGACAATTACTATACTTATTACTCTTATTATTATCAATCTATCTCATATTATTAGCCATATTATGCTTATATGATCGATAGAACGACAATTACTATACTCACTACTCTTATTATTATCGATCTAACTCATATTATTAGCCATATTATGCTTATATTATCGATAGAACGACAATTACTGTACTTATTACTGTTATTATTATCAATCTAACTCCTATTATTAGCCATATTATGCATATGTGATCGATAGAACGACAATTACTATACTTATTACACTTACTATTATCAATCTAACTCATATTATTAGCCATATTATGCTTATATGATCGATAGAACGACAATTACTATACTTATTACTCTTATTATTATCAATCTAACTCATATTATTAACCATATTATGCTTATATGATCGATAGAACGACAATTACTATACTTATTACTCTTATTATTATCAATCTAACTTATATTACTAGCCATATTATGATTAAATGATCGATAGAACGACAATTACTATACTTATTACTCTTATTATTATCAATCTAACTCATATTACCAGCCATATTATGCTTAAATGATCGATAGAACGACAATTACTATACTTATTACTCTTATTATTATCAATCTATCTCATATTATTAGCCATATTATGCTTATATGATCGATAGAACGACAATTACTATACTCACTACTCTTATTATTATCGATCTAACTCATATTATTAGCCATATTATGCTTATATTATCGATAGAACGACAATTACTGTACTTATTACTGTTATTATTATCAATCTAACTCCTATTATTAGCCATATTATGCATATGTGATCGATAGAACGACAATTACTATACTTATTACACTTACTATTATCAATCTAACTCATATTATTAGCCATATTATGCTTATATGATCGATAGAACGACAATTACTATACTTATTACTCTTATTATTATCAATCTAACTCATATTATTAACCATATTATGCTTATATGATCGATAGAACGACAATTACTATACTTATTACTCTTATTATTATCAATCTATCTCATATTATTAGCCATATTATGCTTATATGATCGATAGAACGACAATTACTGTACTTATTACTCTTATCATTATCGATCTAACTCATATTATTAGCCATATTATGCTTATATTATCGATAGAACGACAATTACTGTACTTATTACTGTTATTATTATCAATCTAACTCATATTATTAGCCATATTATGCTTATATGATCGATAGAACGACAATTACTATACTCACTACTCTTATTATTATCAATCTAACTCATATTATTAGACATATTATGCTTATATTATCGATAGAACGACAATTACTGTACTTATTACACTCACTATTATCAATCTAACTCATATTATTAACAATATTATGCAGATATGATTGATAGCACGACATTTACTATACTTATTACTCTTATTATTATCAACATAAACTCATATTATTAGCCATATTATGTTTATATGATCGATAGAACAACAATTACTATACTTATTATTCTTATTTTTATCAACCTAACTCATATTATTAGCCATATTATGCTTAAATGATCGATAGAACGACAATTACTATACTTATTACTCTTATTATTATGAATCTAACTCATATTATTAACCATATTATGCAGATACGATCGATAGAACTACAATTACTATACTCATTACTCTTATTATTATCAATCTAACTCATATTATTAGCCATATTATGCTTAAATGATCGATAGAACGACAATTACTATACTCATTACTCGTATTATTATCAATCTAACTCATATTTTTAGCCGTATTATGCTTATATGATCGATAGAACGACAATTACTATACTTATTACTCTTATTATTATCAATCTAACGCATATTATTAACATTATTATGCTTATATTATCGATAGAACGACAATTACTGTACTTATTACTGTTATTATTATCAATTTAACTCATATTATTAGCCATATTATGCTTAAATGATCGATAGAACGACAATTACTATACTTATTACTATTATTATTATCAATCTAACTCATATTATTCACCATATTATGCAGATATGATCGATAGCACGACATTTACTATACTTATTACTCTTATTATTATCAACCTAACTCATATTATTAGCCATATTATGCTTATATTATCGATAGAACTACAATTAATGTACTTATTGCTGTTGTTATTATCAATCTAACTCATATTATTAGTCATATTATGCATATATGATCGATAGAACGACAATTACTATACTTATTACACCTACTATTATCAATCTAACTCATATTATTAGCCATATTATGCTTATATGATCGATAGAACGACAATTACTATACTCACTACTCTTACTATTATCAACCTAACTCATATTATTAGCCATATTATGCTTAAATGATCGATAGAACGACAATTACTATACTTATTACTCTTATTATTATGAATCTAACTCATATTATTAAGCATATTATGCAGATACGATCGATAGAACTACAATTACTATACTTATTACTCTTATTATTATCAATCTAACTCATATTATTAGCCGTATTATGCTTAAATGATCGATAGAACGAAAATTACTATACTTATTACTCTTATTATTGTGAATCTAACTCATAATATTAAGCATATTATGCAGATACGATCGATAGAACTACAATTACTATACATATTACTCTTATTATTATCAATCTAACTCATATTACTAGCCGTATTATGCTTATATGATCGATAGAACGACAATTACTATACTTATTACTCTTATTATTATCAATCTAACTCATATTATTAACCATATTATGCTTATATGATCGATAGAACGACAATTACTATACTTATTACTCTTATTATTATCAATCTATCTCATATTATTAGCCATATTATGCTTATATGATCGATAGAACGACAATTACTGTACTTATTACTCTTATCATTATCGATCTAACTCATATTATTAGCCATATTATGCTTATATTATCGATAGAACGACAATTACTGTACTTATTACTGTTATTATTATCAATCTAACTCATATTATTAGCCATATTATGCTTATATGATCGATAGAACGACAATTACTATACTCACTACTCTTATTATTATCAATCTAACTCATATTATTAGACATATTATGCTTATATTATCGATAGAACGACAATTACTGTACTTATTACACTCACTATTATCAATCTAACTCATATTATTAACAATATTATGCAGATATGATTGATAGCACGACATTTACTATACTTATTACTCTTATTATTATCAACATAAACTCATATTATTAGCCATATTATGTTTATATGATCGATAGAACAACAATTACTATACTTATTATTCTTATTTTTATCAACCTAACTCATATTATTAGCCATATTATGCTTAAATGATCGATAGAACGACAATTACTATACTTATTACTCTTATTATTATGAATCTAACTCATATTATTAACCATATTATGCAGATACGATCGATAGAACTACAATTACTATACTCATTACTCTTATTATTATCAATCTAACTCATATTATTAGCCATATTATGCTTAAATGATCGATAGAACGACAATTACTATACTCATTACTCGTATTATTATCAATCTAACTCATATTTTTAGCCGTATTATGCTTATATGATCGATAGAACGACAATTACTATACTTATTACTCTTATTATTATCAATCTAACGCATATTATTAACATTATTATGCTTATATTATCGATAGAACGACAATTACTGTACTTATTACTGTTATTATTATCAATTTAACTCATATTATTAGCCATATTATGCTTAAATGATCGATAGAACGACAATTACTATACTTATTACTCTTATTATTATCAATCTAACTCATATTATTAGCCATATTATGCTTAAATGATCGATAGAACGACAATTACTATACTTATTACTCTTATTATTATGAATCTAACTCATATTATTAACCATATTATGCAGATACGATCGATAGAACTACAATTACTATACTCATTACTCTTATTATTATCAATCTAACTCATATTATTAGCCATATTATGCTTAAATGATCGATAGAACGACAATTACTATACTCATTACTCGTATTATTATCAATCTAACTCATATTTTTAGCCGTATTATGCTTATATGATCGATAGAACGACAATTACTATACTTATTACTCTTATTATTATCAATCTAACGCATATTATTAACATTATTATGCTTATATTATCGATAGAACGACAATTACTGTACTTATTACTGTTATTATTATCAATTTAACTCATATTATTAGCCATATTATGCTTAAATGATCGATAGAACGACAATTACTATACTTATTACTATTATTATTATCAATCTAACTCATATTATTCACCATATTATGCAGATATGATCGATAGCACGACATTTACTATACTTATTACTCTTATTATTATCAACCTAACTCATATTATTAGCCATATTATGCTTATATTATCGATAGAACTACAATTAATGTACTTATTGCTGTTGTTATTATCAATCTAACTCATATTATTAGTCATATTATGCATATATGATCGATAGAACGACAATTACTATACTTATTACACCTACTATTATCAATCTAACTCATATTATTAGCCATATTATGCTTATATGATCGATAGAACGACAATTACTATACTCACTACTCTTACTATTATCAACCTAACTCATATTATTAGCCATATTATGCTTAAATGATCGATAGAACGACAATTACTATACTTATTACTCTTATTATTATGAATCTAACTCATATTATTAAGCATATTATGCAGATACGATCGATAGAACTACAATTACTATACTTATTACTCTTATTATTATCAATCTAACTCATATTATTAGCCGTATTATGCTTAAATGATCGATAGAACGAAAATTACTATACTTATTACTCTTATTATTGTGAATCTAACTCATAATATTAAGCATATTATGCAGATACGATCGATAGAACTACAATTACTATACATATTACTCTTATTATTATCAATCTAACTCATATTACTAGCCGTATTATGCTTATATGATCGATAGAACGACAATTACTATACTTATTACTCTTATTATTATCAATCTAACTCATATTATTAACCATATTATGCTTATATGATCGATAGAACGACAATTACTATACTTATTACTCTTATTATTATCAATCTATCTCATATTATTAGCCATATTATGCTTATATGATCGATAGAACGACAATTACTGTACTTATTACTCTTATCATTATCGATCTAACTCATATTATTAGCCATATTATGCTTATATTATCGATAGAACGACAATTACTGTACTTATTACTGTTATTATTATCAATCTAACTCATATTATTAGCCATATTATGCTTATATGATCGATAGAACGACAATTACTATACTCACTACTCTTATTATTATCAATCTAACTCATATTATTAGACATATTATGCTTATATTATCGATAGAACGACAATTACTGTACTTATTACACTCACTATTATCAATCTAACTCATATTATTAACAATATTATGCAGATATGATTGATAGCACGACATTTACTATACTTATTACTCTTATTATTATCAACATAAACTCATATTATTAGCCATATTATGTTTATATGATCGATAGAACAACAATTACTATACTTATTATTCTTATTTTTATCAACCTAACTCATATTATTAGCCATATTATGCTTAAATGATCGATAGAACGACAATTACTATACTTATTACTCTTATTATTATGAATCTAACTCATATTATTAACCATATTATGCAGATACGATCGATAGAACTACAATTACTATACTCATTACTCTTATTATTATCAATCTAACTCATATTATTAGCCATATTATGCTTAAATGATCGATAGAACGACAATTACTATACTCATTACTCGTATTATTATCAATCTAACTCATATTTTTAGCCGTATTATGCTTATATGATCGATAGAACGACAATTACTATACTTATTACTCTTATTATTATCAATCTAACGCATATTATTAACATTATTATGCTTATATTATCGATAGAACGACAATTACTGTACTTATTACTGTTATTATTATCAATTTAACTCATATTATTAGCCATATTATGCTTAAATGATCGATAGAACGACAATTACTATACTTATTACTATTATTATTATCAATCTAACTCATATTATTCACCATATTATGCAGATATGATCGATAGCACGACATTTACTATACTTATTACTCTTATTATTATCAACCTAACTCATATTATTAGCCATATTATGCTTATATTATCGATAGAACTACAATTAATGTACTTATTGCTGTTGTTATTATCAATCTAACTCATATTATTAGTCATATTATGCATATATGATCGATAGAACGACAATTACTATACTTATTACACCTACTATTATCAATCTAACTCATATTATTAGCCATATTATGCTTATATGATCGATAGAACGACAATTACTATACTCACTACTCTTACTATTATCAACCTAACTCATATTATTAGCCATATTATGCTTAAATGATCGATAGAACGACAATTACTATACTTATTACTCTTATTATTATGAATCTAACTCATATTATTAAGCATATTATGCAGATACGATCGATAGAACTACAATTACTATACTTATTACTCTTATTATTATCAATCTAACTCATATTATTAGCCGTATTATGCTTAAATGATCGATAGAACGAAAATTACTATACTTATTACTCTTATTATTATGAATCTAACTCATAATATTAAGCATATTATGCAGATACGATCGATAGAACTACAATTACTATACTTATTACTCTTATTATTATCAATCTAACTCATATTACTAGCCGTATTATGCTTATATGATCGATAGAACGACAATTACTATACTTATTACTCTTATTATTATCAATCTAACTCATATTATTAACCATATTATGCTTATATGATCGATAGAACGACAATTACTATACTTATTACTCTTATTATTATCAATCTATCTCATATTATTAGCCATATTATGCTTATATGATCGATAGAACGACAATTACTGTACTTATTACTCTTATCATTATCGATCTAACTCATATTATTAGCCATATTATGCTTATATTATCGATAGAACGACAATTACTGTACTTATTACTGTTATTATTATCAATCTAACTCATATTATTAGCCATATTATGCTTATATGATCGATAGAACGACAATTACTATACTCACTACTCTTATTATTATCAATCTAACTCATATTATTAGACATATTATGCTTATATTATCGATAGAACGACAATTACTGTACTTATTACACTCACTATTATCAATCTAACTCATATTATTAACAATATTATGCAGATATGATTGATAGCACGACATTTACTATACTTATTACTCTTATTATTATCAACATAAACTCATATTATTAGCCATATTATGTTTATATGATCGATAGAACAACAATTACTATACTTATTATTCTTATTTTTATCAACCTAACTCATATTATTAGCCATATTATGCTTAAATGATCGATAGAACGACAATTACTATACTTATTACTCTTATTATTATGAATCTAACTCATATTATTAACCATATTATGCAGATACGATCGATAGAACTACAATTACTATACTCATTACTCTTATTATTATCAATCTAACTCATATTATTAGCCATATTATGCTTAAATGATCGATAGAACGACAATTACTATACTCATTACTCGTATTATTATCAATCTAACTCATATTTTTAGCCGTATTATGCTTATATGATCGATAGAACGACAATTACTATACTTATTACTCTTATTATTATCAATCTAACGCATATTATTAACATTATTATGCTTATATTATCGATAGAACGACAATTACTGTACTTATTACTGTTATTATTATCAATTTAACTCATATTATTAGCCATATTATGCTTAAATGATCGATAGAACGACAATTACTATACTTATTACTATTATTATTATCAATCTAACTCATATTATTCACCATATTATGCAGATATGATCGATAGCACGACATTTACTATACTTATTACTCTTATTATTATCAACCTAACTCATATTATTAGCCATATTATGCTTATATTATCGATAGAACTACAATTAATGTACTTATTGCTGTTGTTATTATCAATCTAACTCATATTATTAGTCATATTATGCATATATGATCGATAGAACGACAATTACTATACTTATTACACCTACTATTATCAATCTAACTCATATTATTAGCCATATTATGCTTATATGATCGATAGAACGACAATTACTATACTCACTACTCTTACTATTATCAACCTAACTCATATTATTAGCCATATTATGCTTAAATGATCGATAGAACGACAATTACTATACTTATTACTCTTATTATTATGAATCTAACTCATATTATTAAGCATATTATGCAGATACGATCGATAGAACTACAATTACTATACTTATTACTCTTATTATTATCAATCTAACTCATATTATTAGCCGTATTATGCTTAAATGATCGATAGAACGAAAATTACTATACTTATTACTCTTATTATTATGAATCTAACTCATAATATTAAGCATATTATGCAGATACGATCGATAGAACTACAATTACTATACTTATTACTCTTATTATTATCAATCTAACTCATATTACTAGCCGTATTATGCTTATATGATCGATAGAACGACAATTACTATACTTATTACTCTTATTATTATCAATCTAACTCATATTATTAACCATATTATGCTTATATGATCGATAGAACGACAATTACTATACTTATTACTCTTATTATTATCAATCTATCTCATATTATTAGCCATATTATGCTTATATGATCGATAGAACGACAATTACTGTACTTATTACTCTTATCATTATCGATCTAACTCATATTATTAGCCATATTATGCTTATATTATCGATAGAACGACAATTACTGTACTTATTACTGTTATTATTATCAATCTAACTCATATTATTAGCCATATTATGCTTATATGATCGATAGAACGACAATTACTATACTCACTACTCTTATTATTATCAATCTAACTCATATTATTAGACATATTATGCTTATATTATCGATAGAACGACAATTACTGTACTTATTACACTCACTATTATCAATCTAACTCATATTATTAACAATATTATGCAGATATGATTGATAGCACGACATTTACTATACTTATTACTCTTATTATTATCAACATAAACTCATATTATTAGCCATATTATGTTTATATGATCGATAGAACAACAATTACTATACTTATTATTCTTATTTTTATCAACCTAACTCATATTATTAGCCATATTATGCTTAAATGATCGATAGAACGACAATTACTATACTTATTACTCTTATTATTATGAATCTAACTCATATTATTAACCATATTATGCAGATACGATCGATAGAACTACAATTACTATACTCATTACTCTTATTATTATCAATCTAACTCATATTATTAGCCATATTATGCTTAAATGATCGATAGAACGACAATTACTATACTCATTACTCGTATTATTATCAATCTAACTCATATTTTTAGCCGTATTATGCTTATATGATCGATAGAACGACAATTACTATACTTATTACTCTTATTATTATCAATCTAACGCATATTATTAACATTATTATGCTTATATTATCGATAGAACGACAATTACTGTACTTATTACTGTTATTATTATCAATTTAACTCATATTATTAGCCATATTATGCTTAAATGATCGATAGAACGACAATTACTATACTTATTACTATTATTATTATCAATCTAACTCATATTATTCACCATATTATGCAGATATGATCGATAGCACGACATTTACTATACTTATTACTCTTATTATTATCAACCTAACTCATATTATTAGCCATATTATGCTTATATTATCGATAGAACTACAATTAATGTACTTATTGCTGTTGTTATTATCAATCTAACTCATATTATTAGTCATATTATGCATATATGATCGATAGAACGACAATTACTATACTTATTACACCTACTATTATCAATCTAACTCATATTATTAGCCATATTATGCTTATATGATCGATAGAACGACAATTACTATACTCACTACTCTTACTATTATCAACCTAACTCATATTATTAGCCATATTATGCTTAAATGATCGATAGAACGACAATTACTATACTTATTACTCTTATTATTATGAATCTAACTCATATTATTAAGCATATTATGCAGATACGATCGATAGAACTACAATTACTATACTTATTACTCTTATTATTATCAATCTAACTCATATTATTAGCCGTATTATGCTTAAATGATCGATAGAACGAAAATTACTATACTTATTACTCTTATTATTATGAATCTAACTCATAATATTAAGCATATTATGCAGATACGATCGATAGAACTACAATTACTATACTTATTACTCTTATTATTATCAATCTAACTCATATTACTAGCCGTATTATGCTTATATGATCGATAGAACGACAATTACTATACTTATTACTCTTATTATTATCAATCTAACTCATATTATTAACCATATTATGCTTATATGATCGATAGAACGACAATTACTATACTTATTACTCTTATTATTATCAATCTATCTCATATTATTAGCCATATTATGCTTATATGATCGATAGAACGACAATTACTGTACTTATTACTCTTATCATTATCGATCTAACTCATATTATTAGCCATATTATGCTTATATTATCGATAGAACGACAATTACTGTACTTATTACTGTTATTATTATCAATCTAACTCATATTATTAGCCATATTATGCTTATATGATCGATAGAACGACAATTACTATACTCACTACTCTTATTATTATCAATCTAACTCATATTATTAGACATATTATGCTTATATTATCGATAGAACGACAATTACTGTACTTATTACACTCACTATTATCAATCTAACTCATATTATTAACAATATTATGCAGATATGATTGATAGCACGACATTTACTATACTTATTACTCTTATTATTATCAACATAAACTCATATTATTAGCCATATTATGTTTATATGATCGATAGAACAACAATTACTATACTTATTATTCTTATTTTTATCAACCTAACTCATATTATTAGCCATATTATGCTTAAATGATCGATAGAACGACAATTACTATACTTATTACTCTTATTATTATGAATCTAACTCATATTATTAACCATATTATGCAGATACGATCGATAGAACTACAATTACTATACTCATTACTCTTATTATTATCAATCTAACTCATATTATTAGCCATATTATGCTTAAATGATCGATAGAACGACAATTACTATACTCATTACTCGTATTATTATCAATCTAACTCATATTTTTAGCCGTATTATGCTTATATGATCGATAGAACGACAATTACTATACTTATTACTCTTATTATTATCAATCTAACGCATATTATTAACATTATTATGCTTATATTATCGATAGAACGACAATTACTGTACTTATTACTGTTATTATTATCAATTTAACTCATATTATTAGCCATATTATGCTTAAATGATCGATAGAACGACAATTACTATACTTATTACTATTATTATTATCAATCTAACTCATATTATTCACCATATTATGCAGATATGATCGATAGCACGACATTTACTATACTTATTACTCTTATTATTATCAACCTAACTCATATTATTAGCCATATTATGCTTATATTATCGATAGAACTACAATTAATGTACTTATTGCTGTTGTTATTATCAATCTAACTCATATTATTAGTCATATTATGCATATATGATCGATAGAACGACAATTACTATACTTATTACACCTACTATTATCAATCTAACTCATATTATTAGCCATATTATGCTTATATGATCGATAGAACGACAATTACTATACTCACTACTCTTACTATTATCAACCTAACTCATATTATTAGCCATATTATGCTTAAATGATCGATAGAACGACAATTACTATACTTATTACTCTTATTATTATGAATCTAACTCATATTATTAAGCATATTATGCAGATACGATCGATAGAACTACAATTACTATACTTATTACTCTTATTATTATCAATCTAACTCATATTATTAGCCGTATTATGCTTAAATGATCGATAGAACGAAAATTACTATACTTATTACTCTTATTATTATGAATCTAACTCATAATATTAAGCATATTATGCAGATACGATCGATAGAACTACAATTACTATACTTATTACTCTTATTATTATCAATCTAACTCATATTACTAGCCGTATTATGCTTATATGATCGATAGAACGACAATTACTATACTTATTACTCTTATTATTATCAATCTAACTTACATTACTAGCCATATTATGCTTAAATGATCGATAGAACGTCAATTACTATACATATTACTATTATTATTATAAATCTTACTCATATTATTAGCCATATTATGCTTATATGATCGATAGCACGACATTTACTATACTTATTACTCTTATTATTATCAACCTAACTCATATTATTAGCCATATTATGCAGATATGATCGATAGAACGACAATTACTATACTTATTACTCTTATTATTATCAATCTAACTCATATTACTAGCCATATTATGCTTAAATGATCGATAGAACGACAATAACTATACTTATTACTCTTATTATTATCAATCTAACTCATATTATTAGCCATATTATGCTTATATGATCGATAGAACGACAACTACTATACTTATTACTCTTATTATTATCAATCTAACTCATATTATTAACCATATTATGCTTATATGATCGATAGAACGACAATTACTATACTTATTACTCTTATTATTATCAATCTATCTCATATTATTAGCCATATTATGCTTATATGATCGATAGAACGACAATTACTGTACTTATTTCTCTTATCATTATCGATCTAACTCATATTATTAGCCATATTATGCTTATATTATCGATAGAACGACAATTACTGTACTTATTACTGTTATTATTATCAATCTAACTCATATTATTAGCCATATTATGCTTATATGATCGATAGAACGACAATTACTATACTCACTACTCTTATTATTATCAATCTAACTCATATTATTAGACATATTATGCTTATATTATCGATAGAACGACAATTACTGTACTTATTACACTCACTATTATCAATCTAACTCATATTATTAACAATATTATGCAGATATGATTGATAGCACGACATTTACTATACTTATTACTCTTATTATTCTCAACATAAACTCATATTATTAGCCATATTATGTTTATATGATCGATAGAACAACAATTACTATACTTATTATTCTTATTTTTATCAACCTAACTCATATTATTAGCCATATTATGCTTAAATGATCGATAGAACGACAATTACTATACTTATTACTCTTATTATTATGAATCTAACTCATATTATTAACCATATTATGCAGATACGATCGATAGAACTACAATTACTATACTTATTACTCTTATTATTATCAATCTAACTCATATTACTAGCCGTATTATGCTTATATGATCGATAGAACGACAATTACTATACTTATTACTCTTATTATTATCAATCTAACTTACATTACTAGCCATATTATGCTTAAATGATCGATAGAACGACAATTACTATACATATTACTATTATTATTATAAATCTTACTCATATTATTAGCCATATTATGCTTATATGATCGATAGCAAGACATTTACTATACTTATTACTCTTATTATTATCAACCTAACTCATATTATTAGCCATATTATGCAGATATGATCGATAGAACGACAATTACTATACTTATTACTCTTATTATTATCAATCTAACTCATATTACTAGCCATATTATGCTTAAATGATCGATAGAACGACAATTACTATACTTATTACTCTTATTATTATCAATCTAACTCATATTATTAGCCATATTATGCTTATATGATCGATAGAACGACAATTACTGTACTTATTACTCTTATTATTATCAATCTAACTCATATTATTAACCATATTATGCTTATATGATCGATGGAACGACAATTACTATACTTATTACTCTTATTATTATCAATCTATCTCATATTATTAGCCATATTATGCTTATATGATCGATAGAACGACAATTACTGTACTTATTACTCTTATCATTATCGATCTAACTCATATTATTAGCCATATTATGCTTATATTATCGATAGAACGACAATTACTGTACTTATTACTGTTATTATTATCAATCTAACTCATATTATTAGCCATATTATGCTTATATGATCGATAGAACGACAATTACTATACTCACTACTCTTATTATTATCAATCTAACTCATATTATTAGACATATTATGCTTATATTATCGATAGAACGACAATTACTGTACTTATTACACTCACTATTATCAATCTAACTCATATTATTAACAATATTATGCAGATATGATTGATAGCACGACATTTACTATACTTATTACTCTTATTATTCTCAACATAAACTCATATTATTAGCCATATTATGTTTATATGATCGATAGAACAACAATTACTATACTTATTATTCTTATTTTTATCAACCTAACTCATATTATTAGCCATATTATGCTTAAATGATCGATAGAACGACAATTACTATACTTATTACTCTTATTATTATGAATCTAACTCATATTATTAACCATATTATGCAGATACGATCGATAGAACTACAATTACTATACTCATTACTCTTCTTATTATCAATCCAACTCATATTATTAGCCATATTATGCTTAAATGATCGATAGAACGACAATTACTATACTCATTACTCGTATTATTATCAATCTAACTCATATTTTTAGCCGTATTATGCTTATATGATCGATAGAACGACAATTACTATACTTATTACTATTATTATTATCAATCTTACTCATATTATTAGCCATATTATGCTTATATGATCGATAGAACGACAATTACTATACTTATTACTCTTGTTATTATCAATCTAACTCATATTATTAAGCATATTATGCAGATACGATCGATAGAACTACAATTACTATACTTATTACTCTTATTATTATCAATCTAACTCATATTACTAGCCGTATTATGCTTATATGATCGATAGAACGACAATTACTATACTTATTACTCTTATTATTATCAATCTAACTTACATTACTAGCCATATTATGCTTAAATGATCGATAGAACGACAATTACTATACATATTACTATTATTATTATAAATCTTACTCATATTATTAGCCATATTATGCTTATATGATCGATAGCAAGACATTTACTATACTTATTACTCTTATTATTATCAACCTAACTCATATTATTAGCCATATTATGCAGATATGATCGATAGAACGACAATTACTATACTTATTACTCTTATTATTATCAATCTAACTCATATTACTAGCCATATTATGCTTAAATGATCGATAGAACGACAATTACTATACTTATTACTCTTATTATTATCAATCTAACTCATATTATTAGCCATATTATGCTTATATGATCGATAGAACGACAATTACTGTACTTATTACTCTTATTATTATCAATCTAACTCATATTATTAACCATATTATGCTTATATGATCGATGGAACGACAATTACTATACTTATTACTCTTATTATTATCAATCTATCTCATATTATTAGCCATATTATGCTTATATGATCGATAGAACGACAATTACTGTACTTATTACTCTTATCATTATCGATCTAACTCATATTATTAGCCATATTATGCTTATATTATCGATAGAACGACAATTACTGTACTTATTACTGTTATTATTATCAATCTAACTCATATTATTAGCCATATTATGCTTATATGATCGATAGAACGACAATTACTATACTCACTACTCTTATTATTATCAATCTAACTCATATTATTAGACATATTATGCTTATATTATCGATAGAACGACAATTACTGTACTTATTACACTCACTATTATCAATCTAACTCATATTATTAACAATATTATGCAGATATGATTGATAGCACGACATTTACTATACTTATTACTCTTATTATTATCAACATAAACTCATATTATTAGCCATATTATGTTTATATGATCGATAGAACAACAATTACTATTCTTATTATTCTTATTTTTATCAACCTAACTCATATTATTAGCCATATTATGCTTATATGATCGATAGAACGACAATTACTATACTTATTACTCTTATTATTATGAATCTAACTCATATTATTAACCATATTATGCAGATACGATCGATAGAACTACAATTACTATACTCATTACTCTTATTATTATCAATCTAACTCATATTATTAGCCATATTATGCTTAAATGATCGATAGAACGACAATTACTATACTCATTACTCGTATTATTATCAATCTAACTCATATTTTTAGCCGTATTATGCTTATATGATCGATAGAACGACAATTACTATACTTATTACTATTATTATTATCAATCTTACTCATATTATTAGCCATATTATGCTTATATGATCGATAGAACGACAATTACTATACTTATTACTCTTATTATTATCAATCTAACTCATATTATTAACCATATTATGCTTATATGATCGATAGAACGACAATTACTATACTTATTACTCTTATTATTATCAATCTAACTTATATTACTAGCCATATTATGATTAAATGATCGATAGAACGACAATTACTATACTTATTACTCTTATTATTATCAATCTAACTCATATTACCAGCCATATTATGCTTAAATGATCGATAGAACGACAATTACTATACTTATTACTCTTATTATTATCAATCTATCTCATATTATTAGCCATATTATGCTTATATGATCGATAGAACGACAATTACTATACTCACTACTCTTATTATTATCGATCTAACTCATATTATTAGCCATATTATGCTTATATTATCGATAGAACGACAATTACTGTACTTATTACTGTTATTATTATCAATCTAACTCCTATTATTAGCCATATTATGCATATGTGATCGATAGAACGACAATTACTATACTTATTACACTTACTATTATCAATCTAACTCATATTATTAGCCATATTATGCTTATATGATCGATAGAACGACAATTACTATACTTATTACTCTTATTATTATCAATCTAACTCATATTATTAACCATATTATGCTTATATGATCGATAGAACGACAATTACTATACTTATTACACTTATTATTATCAATCTATCTCATATTATTAGCCATATTATGCTTATATGATCGATAGAACGACAATTACTGTACTTATTACTCTTATCATTATCGATCTAACTCATATTATTAGCCATATTATGCTTATATTATCGATAGAACGACAATTACTGTACTTATTACTGTTATTATTATCAATCTAACTCATATTATTAGCCATATTATGCTTATATGATCGATAGAACGACAATTACTATACTCACTACTCATATTATTATCAATCTAACTCATATTATTAGACATATTATGCTTATATTATCGATAGAACGACAATTACTGTACTTATTACACTCACTATTATCAATCTAACTCATATTATTAACAATATTATGCAGATATGATTGATAGCACGACATTTACTATACTTATTACTCTTATTATTATCAACATAAACTCATATTATTAGCCATATTATGTTTATATGATCGATAGAACAACAATTACTATTCTTATTATTCTTATTTTTATCAACCTAACTCATATTATTAGCCATATTATGCTTAAATGATCGATAGAACGACAATTACTATACTTATTACTCTTATTATTATGAATCTAACTCATATTATTAACCACATTATGCAGATACGATCGATAGAACTACAATTACTATACTCATTACTCTTATTATTATCAATCTAACTCATATTATTAGCCATATTATGCTTAAATGATCGATAGAACGACAATTACTATACTCATTACTCGTATTATTATCAATCTAACTCATATTTTTAGCCGTATTATGCTTATATGATCGATAGAACGACAATTACTATACTTATTACTATTATTATTATCAATCTTACTCATATTATTAGCCATATTATGCTTATATGATCGATAGAACGACAATTACTATACTTATTACTCTTATTATTATCAATCTAACTCATATTATTAACCATATTATGCTTATATGATCGATAGAACGACAATTACTATACTTATTACTCTTATTATTATCAATCTAACTTATATTACTAGCCATATTATGATTAAATGATCGATAGAACGACAATTACTATACTTATTACTCTTATTATTATCAATCTAACTCATATTACCAGCCATATTATGCTTAAATGATCGATAGAACGACAATTACTATACTTATTACTCTTATTATTATCAATCTATCTCATATTATTAGCCATATTATGCTTATATGATCGATAGAACGACAATTACTGTACTTATTACTCTTATCATTATCGATCTAACTAATATTATTAGCCATATTATGCTTATATTATCGATAGAACGACAATTACTGTACTTATTACTGTTATTATTATCAATCTAACTCATATTATTAGCCATATTATGCATATGTGATCGATAGAACGACAATTACTATACTTATTACACTTACTATTATCAATCTAACTCATATTATTAGCCATATTATGCATATATGATCGATAGAACGACAATTACTGTACTTATTACTCTTATCATTATCGATCTAACTCATATTATTAGCCATATTATGCTTATATTATCGATAGAACGACAATTACTGTACTTATTACTGTTATTATTATCAATCTAACTTATATTATTAGCCATATTATGCTTATAAGATCGATAGAACGACAATTACTATACTCACTACTCTTATTATTATCAATCTAACTCATATTATTAGACATATTATGCTTATATTATCGATAGAACGACAATTACTGTACTTATTACACTCACTATTATCAATCTAACTCATATTATTAACAATATTATGCAGATATGATTGATAGCACGACATTTACTATACTTATTACTCTTATTATTATCAACATAAACTCATATTATTAGCCATATTATGTTTATATGATCGATAGAACAACAATTACTATACTTATTATTCTTATTTTTATCAACCTAACTCATATTATTAGCCATATTATGCTTAAATGATCGATAGAACGACAATTACTATACTTATTACTCTTATTATTATGAATCTAACTCATATTATTAACCATATTATGCAGATACGATCGATAGAACTACAATTACTATACTCATTACTCTTATTATTATCAATCTAACTCATATTATTAGCCATATTATGCTTAAATGATCGATAGAACGACAATTACTATACTCATTACTCGTATTATTATCAATCTAACTCATATTTTTAGCCGTATTATGCTTATATGATCGATAGAACGACAATTACTATACTTATTACTATTATTATTATCAATCTTACTCATATTATTAGCCATATTATGCTTATATGATCGATAGAACGACAATTACTATACTTATTACTCTTATTATTATCAATCTAACTCATATTATTAACATTATTATGCTTATATTATCGATAGAACGACAATTACTGTACTTATTACTGTTATTATTATCAATTTAACTCATATTATTAGCCATATTATGCTTAAATGATCGATAGAACGACAATTACTATACTTATTACTATTATTATTATCAATCTAACTCATATTATTCACCATATTATGCAGATATGATCGATAGCACGACATTTACTATACTTATTACTCTTATTATTATCAACCTAACTCATATTATTAGCCATATTATGCTTATATTATCGATAGAACTACAATTAATGTACTTATTGCTGTTGTTATTATCAATCTAACTCATATTATTAGTCATATTATGCATATATGATCGATAGAACGACAATTACTATACTTATTACACCTACTATTATCAATCTAACTCATATTATTAGCCATATTATGCTTATATGATCGATAGAACGACAATTACTATACTCACTACTCTTACTATTATCAACCTAACTCATATTATTAGCCATATTATGCTTAAATGATCGATAGAACGACAATTACTATACTTATTACTCTTATTATTATGAATCTAACTCATATTATTAAGCATATTATGCAGATACGATCGATAGAACTACAATTACTATACTTATTACTCTTATTATTATCAATCTAACTCATATTATTAGCCGTATTATGCTTAAATGATCGATAGAACGAAAATTACTATACTTATTACTCTTATTATTATGAATCTAACTCATAATATTAAGCATATTATGCAGATACGATCGATAGAACTACAATTACTATACTTATTACTCTTATTATTATCAATCTAACTCATATTACTAGCCGTATTATGCTTATATGATCGATAGAACGACAATTACTATACTTATTACTCTTATTATTATCAATCTAACTTACATTACTAGCCATATTATGCTTAAATGATCGATAGAACGTCAATTACTATACATATTACTATTATTATTATAAATCTTACTCATATTATTAGCCATATTATGCTTATATGATCGATAGCACGACATTTACTATACTTATTACTCTTATTATTATCAACCTAACTCATATTATTAGCCATATTATGCAGATATGATCGATAGAACGACAATTACTATACTTATTACTCTTATTATTATCAATCTAACTCATATTACTAGCCATATTATGCTTAAATGATCGATAGAACGACAATAACTATACTTATTACTCTTATTATTATCAATCTAACTCATATTATTAGCCATATTATGCTTATATGATCGATAGAACGACAATTACTATACTTATTACTCTTGTTATTATCAATCTAACTCATATTATTAACCATATTATGCTTATATGATCGATAGAACGACAATTACTATACTTATTACTCTTATTATTATCAATCTAACTTATATTACTAGCCATATTATGATTAAATGATCGATAGAACGACAATTACTATACTTATTACTCTTATTATTATCCATCTAACTCATATTATCAGCCATATTATGCTTATACGATCGATAGAACAACAATTACTATACTTATCACTCTTATTATTATCAATCTAACTCATATTACCAGCCATATTATGCTTAAATGATCGATAGAACGACAATTACTATACTTATTACTCTTATTATTATCAATCTAACTCATATTATTAGCCGTATTATGCTTAAATGATCGATAGAACGAAAATTACTATACTTATTACTCTTATTATTATGAATCTAACTCATATTATTAAGCATATTATGCAGATACGATCGATAGAACTACAATTACTATACTTATTACTCTTATTATTATCAATCTAACTCATATTACTAGCCGTATTATGCTTATATGATCGATAGAACGACAATTACTATACTTATTACTCTTATTATTATCAATCTAACTTACATTACTAGCCATATTATGCTTAAATGATCGATAGAACGACAATTACTATACATATTACTATTATTATTATAAATCTTACTCATATTATTAGCCATATTATGCTTATATGATCGATAGCAAGACATTTACTATACTTATTACTCTTATTATTATCAACCTAACTCATGTTATTAGCCATATTATGCAGATATGATCGATAGAACGACAATTACTATACTTATTACTCTTATTATTATCAATCTAACTCATATTACTAGCCATATTATGCTTATATTATCGATAGAACGACAATTACTGTACTTATTACACTCACTATTATCAATCTAACTCATATTATTAACAATATTATGCAGATATGATTGATAGCACGACATTTACTATACTTATTACTCTTATTATTATCAACATAAACTCATATTATTAGCCATATTATGTTTATATGATCGATAGAACAACAATTACTATTCTTATTATTCTTATTTTTATCAACCTAACTCATATTATTAGCCATATTATGCTTATATGATCGATAGAACGACAATTACTATACTTATTACTCTTATTATTATGAATCTAACTCATATTATTAACCATATTATGCAGATACGATCGATAGAACTACAATTACTATACTCATTACTCTTATTATTATCAATCTAACTCATATTATTAGCCATATTATGCTTAAATGATCGATAGAACGACAATTACTATACTCATTACTCGTATTATTATCAATCTAACTCATATTTTTAGCCGTATTATGCTTATATGATCGATAGAACGACAATTACTATACTTATTACTATTATTATTATCAATCTTACTCATATTATTAGCCATATTATGCTTATATGATCGATAGAACGACAATTACTATACTTATTACTCTTATTATTATCAATCTAACTCATATTATTAACCATATTATGCTTATATGATCGATAGAACGACAATTACTATACTTATTACTCTTATTATTATCAATCTAACTTATATTACTAGCCATATTATGATTAAATGATCGATAGAACGACAATTACTATACTTATTACTCTTATTATTATCAATCTAACTCATATTACCAGCCATATTATGCTTAAATGATCGATAGAACGACAATTACTATACTTATTACTCTTATTATTATCAATCTATCTCATATTATTAGCCATATTATGCTTATATGATCGATAGAACGACAATTACTATACTCACTACTCTTATTATTATCGATCTAACTCATATTATTAGCCATATTATGCTTATATTATCGATAGAACGACAATTACTGTACTTATTACTGTTATTATTATCAATCTAACTCCTATTATTAGCCATATTATGCATATGTGATCGATAGAACGACAATTACTATACTTATTACACTTACTATTATCAATCTAACTCATATTATTAGCCATATTATGCATATATGATCGATAGAACGACAATTACTGTACTTATTACTCTTATCATTATCGATCTAACTCATATTATTAGCCATATTATGCTTATATGATCGATAGAACGACAATTACTATACTTATTACTCTTACTATTATCAATCTAACTCATATTATTAGCCATATTATGCATATATGATCGACAGAACGACAATTACTGTACTTATTACTCTTATCATTATCGATCTAACTCATATTATTAGCCATATTATGCATATATGATCGATAGAACGACAATTACTGTACTTATTACGCTTATCATTATTGATCTAACTCATATTATTAGCCATATTATGCTTATATTATCGATAGAACGACAATTACTGTACTTATTACTGTTATTATTATCAATCTAACTCATATTATTAGCCATATTATGCATATATGATCGATAGAACGACAATTACTATACTTATTACACTTACTATTATCAATCTAACTCATATTATTAGCCATATTATGCATATATGATCGATAGAACGACAATTACTGTACTTATTACTCTTATCATTATCGATCTAACTCATATTATTAGCCATATTATGCTTATATTATCGATAGAACGACAATTACTGTACTTATTACTGTTATTATTATCAATCTAACTCATATTATTAGCCATATTATGCTTAAATGATCGATAGAACGACAATTACTATACATATTACTATTATTATTATAAATCTTACTCATATTATTAGCCATATTATGCTTATATGATCGATAGAACGACAATTACTGTACTTATTACTCTTATCATTATCGATCTAACTAATATTATTAGCCATATTATGCTTATATTATCGATAGAACGACAATTACTGTACTTATTACTGTTATTATTATCAATCTAACTCATATTATTAGCCATATTATGCATATGTGATCGATAGAACGACAATTACTATACTTATTACACTTACTATTATCAATCTAACTCATATTATTAGCCATATTATGCATATATGATCGATAGAACGACAATTACTGTACTTATTACTCTTATCATTATCGATCTAACTCATATTATTAGCCATATTATGCTTATATTATCGATAGAACGACAATTACTGTACTTATTACTGTTATTATTATCAATCTAACTCATATTATTAGCCATATTATGCTTATATGATCGATAGAACGACAATTACTATACTCACTACTCTTATTATTATCAATCTAACTCATATTATTAGACATATTATGCTTATATTATCGATAGAACGACAATTACTGTACTTATTACTGTTATTATTATCAATCTAACTCATATTATTAGCCATATTATGCTTATATGATCGATAGAACGACAATTACTATACTCACTACTCTTATTATTATCAATCTAACTCATATTATTAGACATATTATGCTTATATTATCGATAGAACGACAATTACTGTACTTATTACTGTTATTATTATCAATCTAACTCATATTATTAGCCATATTATGCTTATATGATCGATAGAACGACAATTACTATACTCACTACTCTTATTATTATCAATCTAACTCATATTATTAGACATATTATGCTTATATTATCGATAGAACGACAATTACTGTACTTATTACACTCACTATTATCAATCTAACTCATATTATTAACAATATTATGCAGATATGATTAATAGCACGACATTTACTATACTTATTACTCTTATTATTATCAACATAAACTCATATTATTAGCCATATTATGTTTATATGATCGATAGAACAACAATTACTATACTTATTATTCTTATTTTTATCAACCTAACTCATATTATTAGCCATATTATGCTTAAATGATCGATAGAACGACAATTACTATACTTATTACTCTTATTATTATGAATCTAACTCATATTATTAACCATATTATGCAGATACGATCGATAGAACTACAATTACTATACTCATTACTCTTATTATTATCAATCTAACTCATATTATTAGCCATATTATGCTTAAATGATCGATAGAACGACAATTACTATACTCATTACTCGTATTATTATCAATCTAACTCATATTTTTAGCCGTATTATGCTTATATGATCGATAGAACGACAATTACTATACTTATTACTATTATTATTATCAATCTTACTCATATTATTAGCCATATTATGCTTATATGATCGATAGAACGACAATTACTATACTTATTACTCTTATTATTATCAATCTAACTCATATTATTAACATTATTATGCTTATATTATCGATAGAACGACAATTACTGTACTTATTACTGTTATTATTATCAATTTAACTCATATTATTAGCCATATTATGCTTAAATGATCGATAGAACGACAATTACTATACTTATTACTATTATTATTATCAATCTAACTCATATTATTCACCATATTATGCAGATATGATCGATAGCACGACATTTACTATACTTATTACTCTTATTATTATCAACCTAACTCATATTATTAGCCATATTATGCTTATATTATCGATAGAACTACAATTAATGTACTTATTGCTGTTGTTATTATCAATCTAACTCATATTATTAGTCATATTATGCATATATGATCGATAGAACGACAATTACTATACTTATTACACCTACTATTATCAATCTAACTCATATTATTAGCCATATTATGCTTATATGATCGATAGAACGACAATTACTATACTCACTACTCTTACTATTATCAACCTAACTCATATTATTAGCCATATTATGCTTAAATGATCGATAGAACGACAATTACTATACTTATTACTCTTATTATTATGAATCTAACTCATATTATTAAGCATATTATGCAGATACGATCGATAGAACTACAATTACTATACTTATTACTCTTATTATTATCAATCTAACTCATATTATTAGCCGTATTATGCTTAAATGATCGATAGAACGAAAATTACTATACTTATTACTCTTATTATTATGAATCTAACTCATAATATTAAGCATATTATGCAGATACGATCGATAGAACTACAATTACTATACTTATTACTCTTATTATTATCAATCTAACTCATATTACTAGCCGTATTATGCTTATATGATCGATAGAACGACAATTACTATACTTATTACTCTTATTATTATCAATCTAACTTACATTACTAGCCATATTATGCTTAAATGATCGATAGAACGTCAATTACTATACATATTACTATTATTATTATAAATCTTACTCATATTATTAGCCATATTATGCTTATATGATCGATAGCACGACATTTACTATACTTATTACTCTTATTATTATCAACCTAACTCATATTATTAGCCATATTATGCAGATATGATCGATAGAACGACAATTACTATACTTATTACTCTTATTATTATCAATCTAACTCATATTACTAGCCATATTATGCTTAAATGATCGATAGAACGACAATAACTATACTTATTACTCTTATTATTATCAATCTAACTCATATTATTAGCCATATTATGCTTATATGATCGATAGAACGACAATTACTATACTTATTACTCTTGTTATTATCAATCTAACTCATATTATTAACCATATTATGCTTATATGATCGATAGAACGACAATTACTATACTTATTACTCTTATTATTATCAATCTAACTTATATTACTAGCCATATTATGATTAAATGATCGATAGAACGACAATTACTATACTTATTACTCTTATTATTATCCATCTAACTCATATTATCAGCCATATTATGCTTATACGATCGATAGAACAACAATTACTATACTTATCACTCTTATTATTATCAATCTAACTCATATTACCAGCCATATTATGCTTAAATGATCGATAGAACGACAATTACTATACTTATTACTCTTATTATTATCAATCTAACTCATATTATTAGCCGTATTATGCTTAAATGATCGATAGAACGAAAATTACTATACTTATTACTCTTATTATTATGAATCTAACTCATATTATTAAGCATATTATGCAGATACGATCGATAGAACTACAATTACTATACTTATTACTCTTATTATTATCAATCTAACTCATATTACTAGCCGTATTATGCTTATATGATCGATAGAACGACAATTACTATACTTATTACTCTTATTATTATCAATCTAACTTACATTACTAGCCATATTATGCTTAAATGATCGATAGAACGACAATTACTATACATATTACTATTATTATTATAAATCTTACTCATATTATTAGCCATATTATGCTTATATGATCGATAGCAAGACATTTACTATACTTATTACTCTTATTATTATCAACCTAACTCATATTATTAGCCATATTATGCAGATATGATCGATAGAACGACAATTACTATACTTATTACTCTTATTATTATCAATCTAACTCATATTACTAGCCATATTATGCTTATATTATCGATAGAACGACAATTACTGTACTTATTACACTCACTATTATCAATCTAACTCATATTATTAACAATATTATGCAGATATGATTGATAGCACGACATTTACTATACTTATTACTCTTATTATTATCAACATAAACTCATATTGTTAGCCATATTATGTTTATATGATCGATAGAACAACAATTACTATTCTTATTATTCTTATTTTTATCAACCTAACTCATATTATTAGCCATATTATGCTTATATGATCGATAGAACGACAATTACTATACTTATTACTCTTATTATTATGAATCTAACTCATATTATTAACCATATTATGCAGATACGATCGATAGAACTACAATTACTATACTCATTACTCTTATTATTATCAATCTAACTCATATTATTAGCCATATTATGCTTAAATGATCGATAGAACGACAATTACTATACTCATTACTCGTATTATTATCAATCTAACTCATATTTTTAGCCGTATTATGCTTATATGATCGATAGAACGACAATTACTATACTTATTACTATTATTATTATCAATCTTACTCATATTATTAGCCATATTATGCTTATATGATCGATAGAACGACAATTACTATACTTATTACTCTTATTATTATCAATCTAACTCATATTATTAACCATATTATGCTTATATGATCGATAGAACGACAATTACTATACTTATTACTCTTATTATTATCAATCTAACTTATATTACTAGCCATATTATGATTAAATGATCGATAGAACGACAATTACTATACTTATTACTCTTATTATTATCAATCTAACTCATATTACCAGCCATATTATGCTTAAATGATCGATAGAACGACAATTACTATACTTATTACTCTTATTATTATCAATCTATCTCATATTATTAGCCATATTATGCTTATATGATCGATAGAACGACAATTACTATACTCACTACTCTTATTATTATCGATCTAACTCATATTATTAGCCATATTATGCTTATATTATCGATAGAACGACAATTACTGTACTTATTACTGTTATTATTATCAATCTAACTCCTATTATTAGCCATATTATGCATATGTGATCGATAGAACGACAATTACTATACTTATTACACTTACTATTATCAATCTAACTCATATTATTAGCCATATTATGCATATATGATCGATAGAACGACAATTACTGTACTTATTACTCTTATCATTATCGATCTAACTCATATTATTAGCCATATTATGCTTATATGATCGATAGAACGACAATTACTATACTTATTACTCTTACTATTATCAATCTAACTCATATTATTAGCCATATTATGCATATATGATCGACAGAACGACAATTACTGTACTTATTACTCTTATCATTATCGATCTAACTCATATTATTAGCCATATTATGCATATATGATCGATAGAACGACAATTACTGTACTTATTACGCTTATCATTATTGATCTAACTCATATTATTAGCCATATTATGCTTATATTATCGATAGAACGACAATTACTGTACTTATTACTGTTATTATTATCAATCTAACTCATATTATTAGCCATATTATGCATATATGATCGATAGAACGACAATTACTATACTTATTACACTTACTATTATCAATCTAACTCATATTATTAGCCATATTATGCATATATGATCGATAGAACGACAATTACTGTACTTATTACTCTTATCATTATCGATCTAACTCATATTATTAGCCATATTATGCTTATATTATCGATAGAACGACAATTACTGTACTTATTACTGTTATTATTATCAATCTAACTCATATTATTAGCCATATTATGCTTAAATGATCGATAGAACGACAATTACTATACATATTACTATTATTATTATAAATCTTACTCATATTATTAGCCATATTATGCTTATATGATCGATAGAACGACAATTACTGTACTTATTACTCTTATCATTATCGATCTAACTAATATTATTAGCCATATTATGCTTATATTATCGATAGAACGACAATTACTGTACTTATTACTGTTATTATTATCAATCTAACTCATATTATTAGCCATATTATGCATATGTGATCGATAGAACGACAATTACTATACTTATTACACTTACTATTATCAATCTAACTCATATTATTAGCCATATTATGCATATATGATCGATAGAACGACAATTACTGTACTTATTACTCTTATCATTATCGATCTAACTCATATTATTAGCCATATTATGCTTATATTATCGATAGAACGACAATTACTGTACTTATTACTGTTATTATTATCAATCTAACTCATATTATTAGCCATATTATGCTTATATGATCGATAGAACGACAATTACTATACTCACTACTCTTACTATTATCAACCTAACTCATATTATTAGCCATATTATGCTTAAATGATCGATAGAACGACAATTACTATACTTATTACTCTTATTATTATCAATCTAACTCATATTACCAGCCATATTATGCTTAAATGATCGATAGAACGACAATTACTATACTTATTACTCTTATTATTATCAATCTATCTCATATTATTAGCCATATTATGCTTATATGATCGATAGAACGACAATTACTATACTCACTACTCTTATTATTATCGATCTAACTCATATTATTAGCCATATTATGCTTATATTATCGATAGAACGACAATTACTGTACTTATTACTGTTATTATTATCAATCTAACTCCTATTATTAGCCATATTATGCATATGTGATCGATAGAACGACAATTACTATACTTATTACACTTACTATTATCAATCTAACTCATATTATTATCCATATTATGCATATATGATCGATAGAACGACAATTACTGTACTTATTACTCTTATCATTATCGATCTAACTCATATTATTAGCCATATTATGCTTATATGATCGATAGAACGACAATTACTATACTTATTACTCTTACTATTATCAATCTAACTCATATTATTAGCCATATTATGCATATATGATCGATAGAACGACAATTACTGTACTTATTACTCTTATCATTATCGATCTAACTCATATTATTAGCCATATTATGCATATATGATCGATAGAACGACAATTACTGTACTTATTACGCTTATCATTATTGATCTAACTCATATTATTAGCCATATTATGCTTATATTATCGATAGAACGACAATTACTGTACTTATTACTGTTATTATTATCAATCTAACTCATATTATTAGCCATATTATGCATATATGATCGATAGAACGACAATTACTATACTTATTACACTTACTATTATCAATCTAACTCATATTATTAGCCATATTATGCATATATGATCGATAGAACGACAATTACTGTACTTATTACTCTTATCATTATCGATCTAACTCATATTATTAGCCATATTATGCTTATATTATCGATAGAACGACAATTACTGTACTTATTACTGTTATTATTATCAATCTAACTCATATTATTAGCCATATTATGCTTAAATGATCGATAGAACGACAATTACTATACATATTACTATTATTATTATAAATCTTACTCATATTATTAGCCATATTATGCTTATATGATCGATAGAACGACAATTACTGTACTTATTACTCTTATCATTATCGATCTAACTAATATTATTAGCCATATTATGCTTATATTATCGATAGAACGACAATTACTGTACTTATTACTGTTATTATTATCAATCTAACTCATATTATTAGCCATATTATGCATATGTGATCGATAGAACGACAATTACTATACTTATTACACTTACTATTATCAATCTAACTCATATTATTAGCCATATTATGCATATATGATCGATAGAACGACAATTACTGTACTTATTACTCTTATCATTATCGATCTAACTCATATTATTAGCCATATTATGCTTATATTATCGATAGAACGAC
>NW_027474315.1:0-56368 GCF_050947335.1 Megachile rotundata | reverse complement strand
TATAAGCATAATATGGCTAATAATATGAGTTAGATTGATAATAATAACAGTAATGAGTATAGTAATTGTCGTTCTATCGATCATATAGCATAATATGGCTAATAATATGAGTTAGATTGATAATAATAAGAGTAATAAGTATAGTAATTGTCGTTCTATCGATCATATAAGCATAATATGGCTAATAATATGAGTTAGATTGATAAAAGTGAGTGTAATAAGTTTAGTAAATGTCGTTCTATCGATCATATAAGCATAATATAGCTAATAATATGAGTTAGATTGATAATATAAGAGTAATAAGTATAGTAATTGTCGTTCTATCGATCATATCTGCATAATATGGTTAATAATATGAGTTAGATTGATAATAGTGAGGGTAATAAGTTTAGTAAATGTCGTTCTATCGATCATATAAGCATAATATAGCTAATAATATGAGTTAGATTGATAATAATAAGAGTAATGAGTATAGTAATTGTCGTTCTATCGATCATATAAGCATAATATGGCTAATAATATGAGTTAGATTGATAATAATAACAGTAATGAGTATAGTAATTGTCGTCCTATCGATCATATAAGCATAATATGGCTAATAATATGAGTTAGATTGATAATAGTGAGTGTAATAAGTATAGTAATTGTCGTTCTATCGATCATATAAGCAGAATATGGCTAATAATATGAGTTATATTGATAATAGTAAGAGTAATGAGTATAGTAATTGTCGTACTATCGATCATATAAGCATAATGTGGCTAATAATATGAGTTAGATTGATAATAATAAGAGTAGTGAGTATAGTAATTGTCGTTCTATCGATCATATCTGCATAATATGGTTAATAATATGAGTTAGATTGGTAATAGTGAGTGTAATAAGTATAGTAATTGTCGCTCTATCGGTCATATGAGCATAATATGGCTAATAATATGAGTTAGATGGATAATAATAAGAGTAATAAGTATAGTAATTGTCGTTCTATCGATCATATAAGCATAATATGGCTAATAATATGAGTTAGATTGATAATAGTGAGTGTAATAAGTTTAGTAAATGTCGTTCTATCGATCATATAAGCATAATATAGCTAATAATATGAGTTACATTGATAATAATAAGAGTAATAAGTATAGTAGTTGTCGTTCTATCGATCATATAAGCATAATATGGCTAATAATATGAGTTAGATTGATAATAATAACAGTAATGAGTATAGTAATTGTCGTCCTATCGATCATATAACCATAATGTGGCAAATAATATGAGTTAGATTGATAATAATAAGAGTAATATGTATAGTAATTATCGTTCTATCGATCATATAAGCATAATATGCCTAATAATATGAGTTAGATTGATAATAATAACAGTAATGAGTCTAGTAATTGTCGTTCTATCGATCATATCTGCATAATATGGTTAATAATATGAGTTAGATTGATAATAGTAAGAGAAATGAGTATAGTAATTGTCGTTCTATCGATCATATCTGCATAATATGGTTAATAATATGAGTTACATTGATAATAGTGAGTGTAATAAGTTTAGTAAATGTCGTTCTATCGATCATATAAGCATAATATAGCTAATAATATGAGTTACATTGATAATAATAAGAGTAATAAGTATAGTAAGTGTCGTTCTATCGATCATATAAGCATAATATGGCTAATAATATGAGTTAGATTGATAATAATAACAGTAATGAGTATAGTAATTGTCGTTCTATCGATCATATAAGCATAATATGGCTAATAATATGAGTTAGATTGATAATAATAAGAGTAATAAGTATAGTAATTGTCGTTCTATCGATCATATAAGCATAATATGGCTAATAATATGAGTTAGATTGATAAAAGTGAGTGTAATAAGTTTAGTAAATGTCGTTCTATCGATCATATAAGCATAATATAGCTAATAATATGAGTTAGATTGATAATAATAGAGTAATAAGTATAGTAATTGTCGTTCTATCGATCATATCTGCATAATATGGTTAATAATATGAGTTAGATTGATAATAGTGAGGGTAATAAGTTTAGTAAATGTCGTTCTATCGATCATATAAGCATAATATAGCTAATAATATGAGTTACATTGATAATAATAAGAGTAATAAGTATAGTAATTGTCGTTCTATCGATCATATAAGCATAATATGGCTAATAATATGAGTTAGATTGATAAAAGTGAGTGTAATAAGTTTAGTAAATGTCGTTCTATCGATCATATAAGCATAATATAGCTAATAATATGAGTTAGATTGATAATAATAAGAGTAATGAGTATAGTAATTGTCGTTCTATCGATCATATAAGCATAATATGGCTAATAATATGAGTTAGATTGATAATAATAAGAGTAATGAGTCTAGTAACTGTCGTTCTATCGATCATATCTGCATAATATGGTTAATAATATGAGTTACATTGATAATAGTGAGTGTAATAAGTTTAGTAAATGTCGTTCTATCGATCATATAAGCATAATACAGCTAATAATATTAGTTACATTGATAATAATAAGAGTAATGAGTATAGTAATTGTCGTTCTATCGATCATATCTGCATAATATGACTAATAATATGAGTTAGATTGATAATAAATAACAGTAATGAGTATAGTAATTGTCGTCCTATCGATCATATAAGCATAATATGGCTAATAATATGAGTTAGATTGATAATAATAACAGTAATGAGTATAGTAATTGTCGTCCTATCGATCATATAAGCATAATATGGCTAATAATATGAGTTAGATTGATAATAGTGAGTGTAATAAGTATAGTAATTGTCGTTCTATCGATCATATAAGCAGAATATGGCTAATAATATGAGTTATATTGATAATAGTAAGAGTAATGAGTATAGTAATTGTCTTACTATCGATCATATAAGCATAATGTGGCTAATAATATGAGTTAGATTGATAATAATAAGAGTAGTGAGTATAGTAATTGTCGTTCTATCGATCATATCTGCATAATATGGTTAATAATATGAGTTAGATTGGTAATAGTGAGTGTAATAAGTATAGTAATTGTCGCTCTATCGGTCATGTGAGCATAATATGGCTAATAATATGAGTTAGATGGATAATAATAAGAGTAATAAGTATAGTAATTGTCGTTCTATCGATCATATAAGCATAATATGGCTAATAATATGAGTTAGATTGATAATAGTGAGTGTAATAAGTTTAGTAAATGTCGTTCTATCGATCATATAAGCATAATATAGCTAATAATATGAGTTACATTGATAATAATAAGAGTAATAAGTATAGTAGTTGTCGTTCTATCGATCATATAAGCATAATATGGCTAATAATATGAGTTAGATTGATAATAATAACAGTAATGAGTATAGTAATTGTCGTCCTATCGATCATATAACCATAATGTGGCAAATAATATGAGTTAGATTGATAATAATAAGAGTAATATGTATAGTAATTATCGTTCTATCGATCATATAAGCATAATATGCCTAATAATATGAGTTAGATTGATAATAATAACAGTAATGAGTATAGTAATTGTCGTCTATCGATCATATAAGCATAATATGGCTAATAATATGAGTTAGATTGATAATAATAAGAGTAATATGTATAGTAATCGTCGTTCTATCGATCATATAAGCATAATATTGCTAATAATATGAGTTAGATTGATAATAGTGAGTGTAATAAGTATAGTAATTGTCGGTCTATCGATCATATAAGCAGAATATGGCTAATAATATGAGTTAGATTGATAGTAGTAAGAGTAATGAGTATAGTAATTGTCGTACTATCGATCATATAAGCATAATGTGGCTAATAATATGAGTTAGATTGATAATAATAAGAGTAGTGGGTATAGTAATTGTCGTTCTATCGATCATATCTGCATAATATGACTAATAATATGAGTTAGATTGATAATAATAACAGTAATGAATATAGTAATTGTCGTCCTATCGATCATATAAGCATAATATGGCTAATAATATGAGTTAGATTGATAATAATAAGAGTAATATGTATAGTAATTATCGTTCTATCGATCATATCTGCATAATATGGTTAATAATATGAGTTAGATTGGTAATAGTGAGTGTAATAAGTATAGTAATTGTCGTTCTATCGGTCATATGACCATAATATGGCTAATAATATGAGTTAGATTGATAATAATAAGAGTAATGAATACAGTAATTGTCGTTCTATCGATCATATCTGCATAATATGGTTAATAATATGAGTTAGATTGATAATAGTGAGTGTAATAAGTTTAGTAAATGTCGTTCTATCGATCATATAAGCATAATATAGCTAATAATATGAGTTACATTGATAATAATAAGAGTAATGAGTATAGTAATTGTCGTTCTATCGATCATATAAGCATAATATGGCTAATAATATGAGTTAGATTGATAATATTGAGTGTAATAAGTATAATAGTGGTCGTTCTATCGATCATATCTCCATAATATGGTTACTAATATGAGTTAGATCGATAATAGTGAGTGTAATGAGTATAGTAATTGTCGTTCTATCGATCATATAAGCATAATATGGCTAATAATATGAGTTAGATTGATAATAATAAGAGTAATGAGTATAGTAATTGTCGTTCTATCGATCATATCTGCATAATATGGTTAATAATATGAGTTACATTGATAATAGTGAGTGTAATAAGTTTAGTAAATGTCGTTCTATCGATCATATAAGCATAATACAGCTAATAATATTAGTTACATTGATAATAATAAGAGTAATAAGTATAGTAATTGTCGTTGTATCGATCATATAAGCATAATATGGCTAATAATATGAGTTAGATTCATAATAATAACAGTAATGAGTATAGTAATTGTCGTCCTATCGATCATATAAGCATAATATGGCTAATAATATGAGTTAGATTGATAATAATAAGAGTAATGAGTATAGTAATTGTCGTTCTATCGATCATATCTGCATAATATGGTTAATAATATGAGTTAGATTGAGAATAGTGAGTGTAATAAGTTTAGTAAATGTCGTTCTATCGATCATATAAGCATAGTATAGCTAATAATATGAGTTACATTGATAATAATAAGAGTAATGAGTATAGTAATTGTCGTTCTATCGATCATATCTGCATAATATGACTAATAATATGAGTTAGATTGATAATAATAACAGTAATGAGTATAGTAATTGTCGTCCTGTCGATCATATAAGCATAATATGGCTAATAATATGAGTTAGATTGATAATAATAAGAGTAATATGTATAGTAATTATCGTTCTATCGATCATATAAGCATAATATGCCTAATAATATGAGTTAGATTGATAATAATAACAGTAATGAGTATAGTAATTGTCGTCCTATCGATCATATAAGCATAATATGGCTAATAATATGAGTTAGATTGATAATAACAAGAGTAATATGTATAGTAACTGTCGTTCTATCGATCATATAAGCATAATATGGCTAATAATATGAGTTAGATTGATAATAGTGAGTGTAATAAGTATAGTAATTGTCGCTCTATCGATCATATAAGCAGAATATGGCTAATAATATGAGTTAGATTGATAATAGTAAGAGTAATGCGAATAGTAATTGTCGTACTATCGATCATATAAGCATAATATGGCTAATAATATGAGTTAGATTGATAATAATAAGAGTAATGAGTATAGTAGTTGTCGTTCTATCGATCATATAAGCATAATATGGCTAATAATATGAGTTAGATTGATAATAATAACAGTAATGAGTATAGTAATTGTCGTCCTATCGATCATATAAGCATAATATGGCTAATAATATGAGTTAGATGGATAATAATAAGAGTAATGAGTATAGTAATTGTCGTTCTATCGATCATATAAGCATAATATGGCTAATAATATGAGTTAGATTGATAATAGTGAGTGTAATAAGTATAGTAATTGTCGTTCTATCGATCATATAAGCAGAATATGGCTAATAATATGAGTTAGATTGATAATAGTGAGTGTAATAAGTATAGTAATTGTCGGTCTATCGATCATATAAGCAGAATATGGCTAATAATATGAGTTAGATTGATAGTAGTAAGAGTAATGGGTATAGTAATTGTCGTACTATCGATCATATAAGCATAATATGGCTAATAATATGAGTTAGATTGATAATAATAAGGGTAATATGTATAGTAATTATAGTTCTATCGATCATATAAGCATAATGTGGCTAATAATATGAGTTAGATTGATAATAATAAGAGTAGTGGGTATAGTAATTGTCGTTCTATCGATCATATCTGCATAATATGGTTAATAATATGAGTTAGATTGATAATAGTGAGTGTAATAAGTATAGTTATTGTCGCTCTATCGATCATATAAGCATAATATGGCTAATAATATGAGTTAGATAGATAATAATAAGATTAATGAGTATAGTTATTGTCGTTCTATCAATCATATCTGCATAATATGGTTAATAATATGAGTTAGATTGGTAATAGTGAGTGTAATAAGTATAGTAATTGTCGTTCTATCGGTCATATGACCATAATATGGCTAATAATATGAGTTAGATTGATAATAATAAGAGTAATGTGTATAGTAATTGTCGTTCTATCGATCATATCTGCATAATATGGTTAATAATATGAGTTAGATTGATAATAGTGAGTGTAATAAGTTTAGTAAATGTCGTTCTATCGATCATATAAGCATAATATAGCTAATAATATGAGTTACATTGATAATAATAAGAGTAATGAGTATAGTAATTGTCGTTCTATCGATCATATAAGCATAATATGGCTAATAATATGAGTTAGATTGATAATATTGAGTGTAATAAGTATAATAGTGGTCGTTCTATCGATCATATCTCCATAATATGGTTACTAATATGAGTTAGATCGATAATAGTGAGTGTAATGAGTATAGTAATTGTCGTTCTATCGATCATATAAGCATAATGTGGCTAATAATATGAGTTAGATTGATAATAATAAGAGTAATGAGTATAGTAATTGTCGTTCTATCGATCATATCTGCATAATATGGTTAATAATATGAGTTACATTGATAATAGTGAGTGTAATAAGTTTAGTAAATGTCGTTCTATCGATCATATAAGCATAATACAGCTAATAATATTAGTTACATTGATAATAATAAGAGTAATAAGTATAGTAATTGTCGTTGTATCGATCATATAAGCATAATATGGCTAATAATATGAGTTAGATTCATAATAATAACAGTAATGAGTATAGTAATTGTCGTCCTATCGATCATATAAGCATAATATGGCTAATAATATGAGTTAGATTGATAATAATAAGAGTAATATGTATAGTAATTATCGTTCTATCGATCATATAAGCATAATATGCCTAATAATATGAGTTAGATTGATAATAATAACAGTAATGAGTATAGTAATTGTCGTCCTATCGATCATATAAGCATAATATGGCTAATAATATGAGTTAGATTGATAATAATAACAGTAATGAGTATAGCAATTGTCGTCCTATCGATCATATAAGCATAATATGGCTAATAATATGAGTTAGATTGATAATAATAAGGGTAATATGTATAGTAATTATCGTTCTATCGATCATATAAGCATAATATGGCTAATAATATGAGTGAGATTGATAATAATAAGAGTAATGAGTATAGTAATTGTCGTTCTATCGATCATATAAGCACAATATGGCTAATAATATGAGTTAGATTGATAATAATAAGAGTAATAAGTACAGTAATTGTCATTCTATCGATCATATAAGCATAATATGGCTAATAATATGAGTTACATTGATAATAGTGAGTGTAACAAGTTTAGTAAATGTCGTTCTATCGATCATATAAGCATAATATAGCTAATAATATGAGTTACATTGATAATAATAAGAGTAATAAGTATAGTAATTGTCGTTCTATCGATCATATAAGCATAATATGGCTAATAATATGAGTTAGATTGATAATAATAACAGTAATGAGTATAGTAATTGTCGTCCTATCGATCATATAAGCATAATATGGCTAATAATATGAGTTAGATTGATAATAATAAGAGTAATGAGTATAGTAATTGTCGTTCTATCGATCATATCTGCATAATATGGTTAATAATATGAGTTAGATTGATAATAGTGAGTGTAATAAGTTTAGTAATTGTCGTTCTATCGATAATATAAGCATAATATGGCTAATAATACGAGTGAGATTGATAATAATAAGAGTAATGAGTATAGTAATTGTCGTTCTATCGATCATATAAGCATAATATGGCTAATAATATGAGTTAGATTGATAATAATAAGAGTAATAAGTACAGTAATTGTCGTTCTATCGATCATATAAGCATAATATGGCTAATATAATGAGTTAGATTGATAATAATAACAGTAATGAGTATAGTAATTGTCGTCCTATCGATCATATAAGCATAATATGGCTAATAATATGAGTTAGATTGATAATAATAACAGTAATGAGTATAGCAATTGTCGTTCTATCGATCATATAAGCATAATATGGCTAATATAATGAGTTAGATTGATAATAATAACAGTAATGAGTATAGCAATTGTCGTCCTATCGATCATATAAGCATAATATAGCTAATAATATGAGTTAGATTGATAATAATAAGGGTAATATGTATAGTAATTATCGTTCTATCGATCATATAAGCATAATATGGCTAATAATATGAGTTAGATTGATAATAATAACAGTAATGAGTGTAGTAATTGTCGTCCTATCGATCATATAAGCAGAATATGGCTAATAATATGAGTTAGATTGATAATAGTAAGAGTAATGAGTATAGCAATTGTCGTACTATCGATCATATAAGCATAATGTGGCTAATAATATGAGTTAGTTTGATAATAATAAGAGTAATGAGTCTAGTAATTGTCGTTCTATCGATCATATCTGCATAATATGGTTAATAATATTAGTTAGAATGATAACAGTGAGTGTAATAAGTTTAGTAATTGTCGTTCTATCGATAATATAAGCATAATATGGCTAATAATATGAGTGAGATTGATAATAATAAGAGTAATGAGTATAGTAATTGTAGTTCTATCGATCATATAAGCATAATATGGCTAATAATATGAGTTAGATTGATAATAATAAGAGTAATAAGTACAGTAATTGTCATTCTATCGATCATATAAGCATAATATGGCTAATAATATGAGTTACATTGATAATAGTGAGTGTAATAAGTTTAGTAAATGTCGTTCTATCGATCATATAAGCATAATATAGCTAATAATATGAGTTACATTGATAATAATAAGAGTAATAAGTATAGTAATTGTCGTTCTATCGATCATATAAGCATAATATGGCTAATAATATGAGTTAGATTGATAATAATAACAGTAATGAGTATAGTAATTGTCGTCCTATCGATCATATAAGCATAATATGGCTAATAATATGAGTTAGATTGATAATAATAAGAGTAATGAGTATAGTAATTGTCGTTCTATCGATCATATCTGCATAATATGGTTAATAATATGAGTTAGACTGATAATAGTGAGTGTAATAAGTTTAGTAATTGTCGTTCTATCGATAATATAAGCATAATATGGCTAATAATATGAGTGAGATTGATAATAATAAGAGTAATGAGTATAGTAATTGTCGTTCTATCGATCATATAAGCATAATATGGCTAATAATATGAGTTAGATTGATAATAATAAGAGTAATAAGTACAGTAATTGTCGTTCTATCGATCATATAAGCATAATATGGCTAATATAATGAGTTAGATTGATAATAATAACAGTAATGAGTATAGTAATTGTCGTCCTATCGATCATATAAGCATAATATGGCTAATAATATGAGTTAGATTGATAATAATAACAGTAATGAGTATAGCAATTGTCGTCCTATCGATCATATAAGCATAATATGGCTAATAATATGAGTTAGATTGATAACAATAAGGGTAATATGTATAGTAATTATCGTTCTATCGATCATATAAGCATAATATGGCTAATAATATGAGTGAGATTGATAATAATAAGAGTAATGAGTATAGTAATTGTCGTTCAATCGATCATATAAGCATAATATGGCTAATAATATGAGTTAGATTGATAATAATAAGAGTAATAAGTACAGTAATTGTCATTCTATCGATCATATAAGCATAATATGGCTAATAATATGAGTTACATTGATAATAGTGAGTGTAATAAGTTTAGTAAATGTCGTTCTATCGATCATATAAGCATAATATAGCTAATAATATGAGTTACATTGATAATAATAAGAGTAATAAGTATAGTAATTGTCGTTCTATCGATCATATAAGCATAATATGGCTAATAATATGAGTTAGATTGATAATAATAACAGTAATGAGTATAGTAATTGTCGTCCTATCGATCATATAAGCATAATATGGCTAATAATATGAGTTAGATTGATAATAATAAGAGTAATGAGTATAGTAATTGTCGTTCTATCGATCATATCTGCATAATATGGTTAATAATATGAGTTAGATTGATAATAGTGAGTGTAATAAGTTTAGTAATTGTCGTTCTATCGATAATATAAGCATAATATGGCTAATAATACGAGTGAGATTGATAATAATAAGAGTAATGAGTATAGTAATTGTCGTTCTATCGATCATATAAGCATAATATGGCTAATAATATGAGTTAGATTGATGATAATAAGAGTAATAAGTACAGTAATTGTCGTTCTATCGATCATATAAGCATAATATGGCTAATATAATGAGTTAGATTGATAATAATAACAGTAATGAGTATAGTAATTGTCGTCCTATCGATCATATAAGCATAATATGGCTAATAATATGAGTTAGATTGATAATAATAACAGTAATGAGTATAGCAATTGTCGTCCTATCGATCATATAAGCATAATATGGCTAATAATATGAGTTAGATTGATAATAATAAGGGTAATATGTATAGTAATTATAGTTCTATCGATCATATAAGCATAATATGGCTAATAATATGAGTTAGATTGATAATAATAACAGTAATGAGTATAGTAATTGTCGTCCTATCGATCATATAAGCAGAATATGGCTAATAATATGAGTTAGATTGATAATAGTAAGAGTAATGAGTATAGCAATTGTCGTACTATCGATCATATAAGCATAATGTGGCTAATAATATGAGTTAGTTTGATAATAATAAGAGTAATGAGTCTAGTAATTGTCGTTCTATCGATCATATCTGCATAATATGGTTAATAATATTAGTTAGAATGATAACAGTGAGTGTAATAAGTTTAGTAATTGTCGTTCTATCGATAATATAAGCATAATATGGCTAATAATATGAGTGAGATTGATAATAATAAGAGTAATGAGTATAGTAATTGTAGTTCTATCGATCATATAAGCATAATATTGCTAATAATATGAGTTAGATTGATAATAATAAGAGTAATAAGTACAGTAATTGTCATTCTATCGATCATATAAGCATAATATGGCTAATAATATGAGTTAAATTGATAATAGTGAGTGTAATAAGTTTAGTAAATGTCGTTCTATCGATCATATAAGCATAATATAGCTAATAATATGAGTTACATTGATAATAATAAGAGTAATAAGTATAGTAATTGTCGTTCTATCGATCATATAAGCATAATATGGCTAATAATATGAGTTAGATTGATAATAATAACAGTAATGAGTATAGTAATTGTCGTCCTATCGATCATATAAGCATAATATGGCTAATAATATGAGTTAGATTGATAATAATAAGAGTAATGAGTATAGTAATTGTCGTTCTATCGATCATATCTGCATAATATGGTTAATAATATGAGTTAGATTGATAATAGTGAGTGTAATAAGTTTAGTAATTGTCGTTCTATCGATAATATAAGCATAATATGGCTAATAATATGAGTGAGATTGATAATAATAAGAGTAATGAGTATAGTAATTGTCGTCCTATCGATCATATAAGCATAATATGGCTAATAATATGAGTTAGATTGATAATAATAAGAGTAATATGTATAGTAACTGTCGTTCTATCGATCATATAAGCATAATATGGCTAATAATATGAGTTAGATTGATAATAGTGAGTGTAATAAGTTTAGTAATTGTCGTTCTATCGATAATATAAGCATAATATGGCTAATAATATGAGTGAGATTGATAATAATAAGAGTAATGAGTATAGTAATTGTCGTTCGATCGATCATATAAGCATAATATGGCTAATAATATGAGTTAGATTGATAATAATAAGAGTAATAAGTACAGTAATTGTCGTTCTATCGATCATATAAGCATAATATGGCTAATATAATGAGTTAGATTGATAATAATAACAGTAATGAGTATAGTAATTGTCGTCCTATCGATCATATAAGCATAATATGGCTAATAATATGAGTTAGATTGATAATAATAACAGTAATGAGTATAGCAATTGTCGTCCTATCGATCATATAAGCATAATATGGCTAATAATATGAGTTAGATTGATAATAATAAGGGTAATATGTATAGTAATTATCGTTCTATCGATTATATAAGCATAATATGGCTAATAATATGAGTGAGATTGATAATAATAAGAGTAATGAGTATAGTAATTGTCGTTCTATCGATCATATAAGCATAATATGGCTAATAATATGAGTTAGATTGATAATAATAAGAGTAATAAGTACAGTAATTGTCATTCTATCGATCATATAAGCATAATATGGCTAATAATATGAGTTACATTGATAATAGTGAGTGTAATAAGTTTAGTAAATGTCGTTCTATCGATCATATAAGCATAATATAGCTAATAATATGAGTTACATTGATAATAATAAGAGTAATAAGTATAGTAATTGTCGTTCTATCGATCATATAAGCATAATATGGCTAATAATATGAGTTGGATTGATAATAATAACAGTAATGAGTATAGTAATTGTCGTCCTATCGATCATATAAGCATAATATGGCTAATAATATGAGTTAGATTGATAATAATAAGAGTAATGAGTATAGTAATTGTCGTTCTATCGATCATATCTGCATAATATGGTTAATAATATGAGTTAGATTGATAATAGTGAGTGTAATAAGTTTAGTAATTGTCGTTCTATCGATAATATAAGCATAATATGGCTAATAATACGAGTGAGATTGATAATAATAAGAGTAATGAGTATAGTAATTGTCGTTCTATCGATTATATAAGCATAATATGGCTAATAATATGAGTTAGATTGATAATAATAAGAGTAATAAGTACAGTAATTGTCGTTCTATCGATCATATAAGCATAATATGGCTAATATAATGAGTTAGATTGATAATAATAACAGTAATGAGTATAGCAATTGTCGTTCTATCGATCATATAAGCATAATATGGCTAATAAAATGTGTTAGATTGATAATAATAACAGTAGTGAGTATAGCAATTGTCGTCCTATCGATCATATAAGCATAATATGGCTAATAATATGAGTTAGATTGATAATAATAAGGGTAATATGTATAGTAATTATCGTTCTATCGATCATATAAGCATAATATGGCTAATAATATGAGTTAGATTGATAATAATAACAGTAATGAGTGTAGTGATTGTCGTCCTATCGATCATATAAGCAGAATATGGCTAATAATATGAGTTAGATTGATAATAGTAAGAGTAATGAGTATAGCAATTGTCGTACTATCGATCATATAAGCATAATGTGGCTAATAATATGAGTTAGTTTGATAATAATAAGAGTAATGAGTCTAGTAATTGTCGTTCCATCGATCATATCTGCATAATATGGTTAATAATATTAGTTAGAATGATAACAGTGAGTGTAATAAGTTTAGTAATTGTCGTTCTATCGATAATATAAGCATAATATGGCTAATAATATGAGTTAGATTGATAATAATAACAGTAATGAGTATAGTAATTGTCGTCCTATCGATCATATAAGCAGAATATGTCTAATAATATGAGTTAGATTGATAATAGTAAGAGTAATGAGTATAGCAATTGTCGTACTATCGATCATATAAGCATAATGTGGCTAATAATATGAGTTAGTTTGATAATAATAAGAGTAATGAGTATAGTAATTGTCGTTCTATCGATCATATCTGCATAATATGGTTAATAATATGAGTTAGATTGATAATAATAAGAGTAATAAGTACAGTAATTGTCGTTCTATCGATCATATAAGCATAATATGGCTAATAATATGAGTTAGATTGATAAAAGTGAGTGTAATAAGTTTAGTAAATGTCGTTCTATCGATCATATAAGCATAATATAGCTAATAATATGAGTTAGATTGATAATAATAAGAGTAATGAGTATAGTAATTGTCGTTCTATCGATCATATAAGCATAATATGGCTAATAATATGAGTTAGATTGATAATAATAAGAGTAATGAGTCTAGTAATTGTCGTTCTATCGATCATATCTGCATAATATGGTTAATAATATGAGTTAGATTAATAATAATAAGTGTAATGAGTATAGTAATTGTCGTTCTATCGATCATATCTGCATAATATGGTTAATAATATGAGTTACATTGATAATAGTGAGTGTAATAAGTTTAGTAAATGTCGTTCTATCGATAATATAAGCATAATATAGCTAATAATATGAGTTACATTGATAATAATAAGAGTAATAAGTATAGTAATTGTCGTTCTATCGATCATATCTGCATAATATGGTTAATAATATGAGTTAGATTGATAATAATAAGAGTAATGAGTACAGTAATTGTCGTTCTATCGATCATATCTGCATAATATGGTTAATAATATGAGTTACATTGATAATAATAAGAGTAATAAGTATAGTAATTGTCGTTCTATCGATCTTATAAGCATAATATGGCTAATAATATGAGTTAGATTGATAATAATAACAGTAATGAGTATAGCAATTGCCGTCCTATCGATCATATAAGCATAATATGGCTAATAATATGAGTTAGATTGATAATAATAAGGGTAATATGTATAGTAATTATCGTTCTATCGATCATATAAGCATAATGTGGCTAATAATATGAGTTAGATTGATAATAATAAGGGTAATATGTATAGTAATTATCGTTCTATCGATCATATAAGCATAATATGGCTAATAATATGAGTTAGATTGATAATAATAACAGTAATGAGTATAGTAATTGTCGTCCTATCGATCATATAAGCATAATAAGGCTAATAATATGAGTTAGATTGATAATAATAAGAGTAATATGTATAGTAATTATCGTTCTATCGATCATATAAGCATAATATGGCTAATAATATGAGTTAGATTGATAATAATAACAGTAATGAGTATAGTAATTGTCGTCCTACCGATCATATAAGCAGAATATGGCTAATAATATGAGTTAGATTGATAATAGTAAGAGTAATGAGTATAGCAATTGTCGTACTATCGATCATATAAGCATAATGTGGCTAATAATATGAGTTAGATTGATAATAATAAGAGTAATGAGTCTAGTAATTGTCGTTCTATCGATCATATCTGCACAATATGGTTAATAATATTAGTTAGAATGATAACAGTGAGTGTAATAAGTACAGTAATTGTCATTCTATCGATCATATAAGCATAATATGGCTAATAATATGAGTTACATTGATAATAGTGAGTGTAATAAGTTTAGTAAATGTCGTTCTATCGATCACATAAGCATAATATAGCTAATAATATGAGTTACATTGATAATAATAAGAGTAATAAGTATAGTAATTGTCGTTCTATCGATCATATAAGCATAATATGGCTAATAATATGAGTTAGATTGATAATAATAACAGTAATGAGTATAGTAATTGTCGTCCTATCGATCATATAAGCATAATATGGCTAATAATATGAGTTAGATTGATAATAATAAGAGTAATGAGTATAGTAATTGTCGTTCTATCGATCATATCTGCATAATATGGTTAATAATATGAGTTAGATTGATAATAGTGAGTGTAATAAGTTTAGTAATTGTCGTTCTATCGATAATATAAGCATAATATGGCTAATAATACGAGTGAGATTGATAATAATAAGAGTAATGAGTATAGTAATTGTCGTTCTATCGATCATATAAGCATAATATGGCTAATAATATGAGTTAGATTGATAATAATAAGAGTAATAAGTACAGTAATTGTCGTTCTATCGATCATATAAGCATAATATGGCTAATATAATGAGTTAGATTGATAATAATAACAGTAATGAGTATAGTAATTGTCGTCCTATCGATCATATAAGCATAATATGGCTAATAATATGAGTTAGATTGATAATAATAACAGTAATGAGTATAGCAATTGTCGTCCTATCGATCATATAAGCATAATATGGCTAATAATATGAGTTAGATTGATAATAATAAGGGTAATATGTATAGTAATTATCGTTCTATCGATCATATAAGCATAATATGGCTAATAATATGAGTTAGATTGATAATAATAACAGTAATGAGTGTAGTAATTGTCGTCCTATCGATCATATAAGCAGAATATGGCTAATAATATGAGTTAGATTGATAATAGTAAGAGTAATGAGTATAGCAATTGTCGTACTATCGATCATATAAGCATAATGTGGCTAATAATATGAGTTAGTTTGATAATAATAAGAGTAATGAGTCTAGTAATTGTCGTTCTATCGATCATATCTGCATAATATGGTTAAAAATATTAGTTAGAATGATAACAGTGAGTGTAATAAGTTTAGTAATTGTCGTTCTATCGATAATATAAGCATAATATGGCTAATAATATGAGTGAGATTGATAATAATAAGAGTAATGAGTATAGTAATTGTCGTTCTATCGATTATATAAGCATAATATGGCTAATAATATGAGTTAGATTGATAATAATAACAGTAATGAGTATAGTAATTGTCGTCCTATCGATCATATAAGCATAATATGGCTAATAATATGAGTTAGATTGATAATAATAAGAGTAATGAGTCTAGTAACTGTCGTTCTATCGATCATATCTGCATAATATGGTTAATAATATGAGTTACATTGATAATAGTGAGTGTAATAAGTTTAGTAAATGTCGTTCTATCGATCATATAAGCATAATACAGCTAATAATATTAGTTACATTGATAATAATAAGAGTAATGAGTATAGTAATTGTCGTTCTATCGATCATATCTGCATAATATGACTAATAATATGAGTTAGATTGATAATAATAACAGTAATGAGTATAGTAATTGTCGTCCTATCGATCATATAAGCATAATATGGCTAATAATATGAGTTAGATTGATAATAATAACAGTAATGAGTATAGTAATTGTCGTCCTATCGATCATATAAGCATAATATGGCTAATAATATGAGTTAGATTGATAATAGTGAGTGTAATAAGTATAGTAATTGTCGTTCTATCCATCATATAAGCAGAATATGGCTAATAATATGAGTTATATTGATAATAGTAAGAGTAATGAGTATAGTAATTGTCGTACTATCGATCATATAAGCATAATGTGGCTAATAATATGAGTTAGATTGATAATAATAAGAGTAGTGAGTATAGTAATTGTCGTTCTATCGATCATATCTGCATAATATGGTTAATAATATGAGTTAGATTGGTAATAGTGAGTGTAATAAGTATAGTAATTGTCGCTCTATCGGTCATATGAGCATAATATGGCTAATAATATGAGTTAGATGGATAATAATAAGAGTAATAAGTATAGTAATTGTCGTTCTATCGATCATATAAGCATAATATGGCTAATAATATGAGTTAGATTGATAATAGTGAGTGTAATAAGTTTAGTAAATGTCGTTCTATCGATCATATAAGCATAATATAGCTAATAATATGAGTTACATTGATAATAATAAGAGTAATAAGTATAGTAGTTGTCGTTCTATCGATCATATAAGCATAATATGGCTAATAATATGAGTTAGATTGATAATAATAACAGTAATGAGTATAGTAATTGTCGTCCTATCGATCATATAACCATAATGTGGCAAATAATATGAGTTAGATTGATAATAATAAGAGTAATATGTATAGTAATTATCGTTCTATCGATCATATAAGCATAATATGCCTAATAATATGAGTTAGATTGATAATAATAACAGTAATGAGTCTAGTAATTGGCCTTCTATCGATCATATCTGCATAATATGGTTAATAATATGAGTTAGATTGATAATAGTAAGAGTAATGAGTATAGTAATTGTCGTTCTATCGATCATATCTGCATAATATGGTTAATAATATGAGTTACATTGATAATAGTGAGTGTAATAAGTTTAGTAAATGTCGTTCTATCGATCATATAAGCATAATATAGCTAATAATATGAGTTACATTGATAATAATAAGAGTAATAAGTATAGTAAGTGTCGTTCTATCGATCATATAAGCATAATATGGCTAATAATATGAGTTAGATTGATAATAATAACAGTAATGAGTATAGTAATTGTCGTTCTATCGATCATATAAGCATAATATGGCTAATAATATGAGTTAGATTGATAATAATAAGAGTAATGAGTCTAGTAACTGTCGTTCTATCGATCATATCTGCATAATATGGTTAATAATATGAGTTAGATTGATAATAATAAGAGTAATGAGTATAGTAATTGTCGTTCTATCGATCATATAAGCATAATATGGCTAATAATATGAGTTAGATTGATAATAGTGAGTGTAATAAGTTTAGTAAATGTCGTTCTATCGATCATATAAGCATAATATAGCTAATAATATGAGTTACATTGATAATAATAAGAGTAATAAGTATAGTAATTGTCGTTCTATCGATCATATAAGCATAATATGGCTAATAATATGAGTTAGATTGATAAAAGTGAGTGTAATAAGTTTAGTAAATGTCGTTCTATCGATCATATAAGCATAATATAGCTAATAATATGAGTTAGATTGATAATAATAAGAGTAATGAGTATAGTAATTGTCGTTCTATCGATCATATCTGCATAATATGGTTAATAATATGAGTTAGATTGATAATAGTGAGTGTAATAAGTTTAGTAAATGTCGTTCTATCGATCATATAAGCATAATATAGCTAATAATATGAGTTACATTGATAATAATAAGAGTAATAAGTATAGTAATTGTCGTTCTATCGATCATATAAGCATAATATGGCTAATAATATGAGTTAGATTGATAAAAGTGAGTGTAATAAGTTTAGTAAATGTCGTTCTATCGATCATATAAGCATAATATAGCTAATAATATGAGTTAGATTGATAATAATAAGAGTAATGAGTATAGTAATTGTCGTTCTATCGATCATATAAGCATAATATGGCTAATAATATGAGTTAGATTGATAATAATAAGAGTAATGAGTCTAGTAACTGTCGTTCTATCGATCATATCTGCATAATATGGTTAATAATATGAGTTACATTGATAATAGTGAGTGTAATAAGTTTAGTAAATGTCGTTCTATCGATCATATAAGCATAATACAGCTAATAATATTAGTTACATTGATAATAATAAGAGTAATGAGTATAGTAATTGTCGTTCTATCGATCATATCTGCATAATATGACTAATAATATGAGTTAGATTGATAATAATAACAGTAATGAGTATAGTAATTGTCGTCCTATCGATCATATAAGCATAATATGGCTAATAATATGAGTGAGATTGATAATAATAACAGTAATGAGTATAGTAATTGTCGTCCTATCGATCATATAAGCATAATATGGCTAATAATATGAGTTAGATTGATAATAGTGAGTGTAATAAGTATAGTAATTGTCGTTCTATCGATCATATAAGCAGAATATGGCTAATAATATGAGTTATATTGATAATAGTAAGAGTAATGAGTATAGTAATTGTCGTACTATCGATCATATAAGCATAATGTGGCTAATAATATGAGTTAGATTGATAATAATAAGAGTAGTGAGTATAGTAATTGTCGTTCTATCGATCATATCTGCATAATATGGTTAATAATATGAGTTAGATTGGTAATAGTGAGTGTAATAAGTATAGTAATTGTCGCTCTATCGGTCATATGAGCATAATATGGCTAATAATATGAGTTAGATGGATAATAATAAGAGTAATAAGTATAGTAATTGTCGTTCTATCGATCATATAAGCATAATATGGCTAATAATATGAGTTACATTGATAATAGTGAGTGTAATAAGTTTAGTAAATGTCGTTCTATCGATCATATAAGCATAATATAGCTAATAATATGAGTTACATTGATAATAATAAGAGTAATAAGTATAGTAGTTGTCGTTCTATCGATCATATAAGCATAATATTGCTAATAATATGAGTTAGATTGATAATAGTGAGTGTAATAAGTATAGTAATTGTCGGTCTATCGATCATATAAGCAGAATATGGCTAATAATATGAGTTAGATTGATAGTAGTAAGAGTAATGAGTATAGTAATTGTCGTACTATCGATCATATAAGCATAATGTGGCTAATAATATGAGTTAGATTGATAATAATAAGAGTAGTGGGTATAGTAATTGTCGTTCTATCGATCATATCTGCATAATATGACTAATAATATGAGTTAGATTGATAATAATAACAGTAATGAATATAGTAATTGTCGTCCTATCGATCATATAAGCATAATATGGCTAATAATATGAGTTAGATTGATAATAATAAGAGTAATATGTATAGTAATTATCGTTCTATCGATCATATCTGCATAATATGGTTAATAATATGAGTTAGATTGGTAATAGTGAGTGTAATAAGTATAGTAATTGTCGTTCTATCGGTCATATGACCATAATATGGCTAATAATATGAGTTAGATTGATAATAATAAGAGTAATGAATACAGTAATTGTCGTTCTATCGATCATATCTGCATAATATGGTTAATAATATGAGTTAGATTGATAATAGTGAGTGTAATAAGTTTAGTAAATGTCGTTCTATCGATCATATAAGCATAATATAGCTAATAATATGAGTTACATTGATAATAATAAGAGTAATGAGTATAGTAATTGTCGTTCTATCGATCATATAAGCATAATATGGCTAATAATATGAGTTAGATTGATAATATTGAGTGTAATAAGTATAATAGTGGTCGTTCTATCGATCATATCTCCATAATATGGTTACTAATATGAGTTAGATCGATAATAGTGAGTGTAATGAGTATAGTAATTGTCGTTCTATCGATCATATAAGCATAATATGGCTAATAATATGAGTTAGATTGATAATAATAAGAGTAATGAGTATAGTAATTGTCGTTCTATCGATCATATCTGCATAATATGGTTAATAATATGAGTTACATTGATAATAGTGAGTGTAATAAGTTTAGTAAATGTCGTTCTATCGATCATATAAGCATAATATAGCTAATAATATGAGTTACATTGATAATAATAAGAGTAATGAGTATAGTAATTGTCGTTCTATCGATCATATAAGCATAATATGGCTAATAATATGAGTTAGATTGATAATATTGAGTGTAATAAGTATAATAGTGGTCGTTCTATCGATCATATCTCCATAATATGGTTACTAATATGAGTTAGATCGATAATAGTGAGTGTAATGAGTATAGTAATTGTCGTTCTATCGATCATATAAGCATAATATGGCTAATAATATGAGTTAGATTGATAATAATAAGAGTAATGAGTATAGTAATTGTCGTTCTATCGATCATATCTGCATAATATGGTTAATAATATGAGTTACATTGATAATAGTGAGTGTAATAAGTTTAGTAAATGTCGTTCTATCGATCATATAAGCATAATACAGCTAATAATATTAGTTACATTGATAATAATAAGAGTAATAAGTATAGTAATTGTCGTTGTATCGATCATATAAGCATAATATGGCTAATAATATGAGTTAGATTCATAATAATAACAGTAATGAGTATAGTAATTGTCGTCCTATCGATCATATAAGCATAATATGGCTAATAATATGAGTTAGATTGATAATAATAAGAGTAATGAGTATAGTAATTGTCGTTCTATCGATCATATCTGCATAATATGGTTAATAATATGAGTTAGATTGAGAATAGTGAGTGTAATAAGTTTAGTAAATGTCGTTCTATCGATCATATAAGCATAGTATAGCTAATAATATGAGTTACATTGATAATAATAAGAGTAATGAGTATAGTAATTGTCGTTCTATCGATCATATCTGCATAATATGACTAATAATATGAGTTAGATTGATAATAATAACAGTAATGAGTATAGTAATTGTCGTCCTATCGATCATATAAGCATAATATGGCTAATAATATGAGTTAGATTGATAATAATAAGAGTAATATGTATAGTAATTATCGTTCTATCGATCATATAAGCATAATATGCCTAATAATATGAGTTAGATTGATAATAATAACAGTAATGAGTATAGTAATTGTCGTCCTATCGATCATATAAGCATAATATGGCTAATAATATGAGTTAGATTGATAATAATAAGAGTAATATGTATAGTAACTGTCGTTCTATCGATCATATAAGCATAATATGGCTAATAATATGAGTTAGATTGATAATAGTGAGTGTAATAAGTATAGTAATTGTCGCTCTATCGATCATATAAGCAGAATATGGCTAATAATATGAGTTAGATTGATAATAGTAAGAGTAATGCGAATAGTAATTGTCGTACTATCGATCATATAAGCATAATATGGCTAATAATATGAGTTAGATTGATAATAATAAGAGTAATGAGTATAGTAGTTGTCGTTCTATCGAGCATATAAGCATAATATGGCTAATAATATGAGTTAGATTGATAATAATAACAGTAATGAGTATAGTAATTGTCGTCCTATCGATCATATAAGCATAATATGGCTAATAATATGAGTTAGATGGATAATAATAAGAGTAATGAGTATAGTAATTGTCGTTCTATCGATCATATAAGCATAATGTGGCTAATAATATGAGTTAGATTGATAATAATAAGAGTAGTGGGTATAGTAATTGTCGTTCTATCGATCATATCTGCATAATATGGTTAATAATATGAGTTAGATTGATAATAGTGAGTGTAATAAGTATAGTTATTGTCGCTCTATCGATCATATAAGCATAATATGGCTAATAATATGAGTTAGATAGATAATAATAAGATTAATGAGTATAGTTATTGTCGTTCTATCAATCATATCTGCATAATATGGTTAATAATATGAGTTAGATTGGTAATAGTGAGTGTAATAAGTATAGTAATTGTCGTTCTATCGGTCATATGACCATAATATGGCTAATAATATGAGTTAGATTGATAATAATAAGAGTAATGGGTATAGTAATTGTCGTTCTATCGATCATATCTGCATAATATGGTTAATAATATGAGTTAGATTGATAATAATGAGTGTAATAAGTTTAGTAAATGTCGTTCTATCGATCATATAAGCATAATATAGCTAATAATATGAGTTACATTGATAATAATAAGAGTAATGAGTATAGTAATTGTCGTTCTATCGATCATATAAGCATAATATGGCTAATAATATGAGTTAGATTGATAATATTGAGTGTAATAAGTATAATAGTGGTCGTTCTATCGATCATATCTCCATAATATGGTTACTAATATGAGTTAGATCGATAATAGTGAGTGTAATGAGTATAGTAATTGTCGTTCTATCGATCATATAAGCATAATATGGCTAATAATATGAGTTAGATTGATAATAATAAGAGTAATGAGTATAGTAATTGTCGTTCTATCGATCATATCTGCATAATATGGTTAATAATATGAGTTACATTGATAATAGTGAGTGTAATAAGTTTAGTAAATGTCGTTCTATCGATCATATAAGCATAATACAGCTAATAATATTAGTTACATTGATAATAATAAGAGTAATAAGTATAGTAATTGTCGTTGTATCGATCATATAAGCATAATATGGCTAATAATATGAGTTAGATTCATAATAATAACAGTAATGAGTATAGTAATTGTCGTCCTATCGATCATATAAGCATAATATGGCTAATAATATGAGTTAGATTGATAATAATAAGAGTAATATGTATAGTAATTATCGTTCTATCGATCATATAAGCATAATATGCCTAATAATATGAGTTAGATTGATAATAATAACAGTAATGAGTATAGTAATTGTCGTCCTATCGATCATATAAGCATAATATGGCTAATAATATGAGTTAGATTGATAATAATAAGAGTAATATGTATAGTAACTGTCGTTCTATCGATCATATAAGCATAATATGGCTAATAATATGAGTTAGATGGATAATAATAAGAGTAATAAGTATAGTAATTGTCGTTCTATCGATCATATAAGCATAATATGGCTAATAATATGAGTTAGATTGATAATAGTGAGTGTAATAAGTATAGTAATTGTCGCTCTATCGATCATATAAGCAGAATATGGCTAATAATATGAGTTAGATTGATAATAGTAAGAGTAATGCGTATAGTAATTGTCGTACTATCGATCATATAAGCATAATATGGCTAATAATATGAGTTAGATTGATAATAATAAGAGTAACGAGTATAGTAGTTGTCGTTCTATCGATCATATAAGCATAATATGGCTAATAATATGAGTTAGATTGATAATAATAACAGTAATGAGTATAGTAATTGTCGTCCTATCGATCATATAAGCATAATATGGCTAATAATATGAGTTAGATGGATAATAATAAGAGTAATAAGTATAGTAATTGTCGTTCTATCGATCATATAAGCATAATATGGCTAATAATATGAGTTAGATTGATAATAGTGAGTGTAATAAGTATAGTAATTGTCGTTCTATCGATCATATAAGCAGAATATGGCTAATAATATGAGTTAGATTGATAATAATAGGAGTAATGAGTATAGTAATTGTCGTTCTATCGATCATATCTGCATAATATGGTTAATAATATGAGTTAGATTGATAATAGTGTGTGTAATAAGTTTAGTTAATGTCGTCCTATCGATCATATAAGCATAATATGGCTAATAATATGAGTTAGATTGATAATAATAAGAGTAATATGTATAGTAATTATCGTTCTATCGATCATATAAGCATAATATGCCTAATAATATGAGTTAGATTGATAATAATAACAGTAATGAGTATAGTAATTGTCGTCCTATCGATCATATAAGCATAATATGGCTAATAATATGAGTTAGATTGATAATAATAAGAGTAATATGTATAGTAACTGTCGTTCTATCGATCATATAAGCATAATATGGCTAATAATATGAGTTAGATTGATAATAGTGAGTGTAATAAGTTTAGTAATTGTCGTTCTATCGATAATATAAGCATAATATGGCTAATAATATGAGTGAGATTGATAATAATAAGAGTAATGAGTATAGTAATTGTCGTTCTATCGATCATATAAGCATAATATGGCTAATAATATGAGTTAGATTGATAATAATAAGAGTAATAAGTACAGTAATTGTCGTTCTATCGATCATATAAGCATAATATGGCTAATATAATGAGTTGGATTGATAATAATAACAGTAATGAGTATAGTAATTGTCGTCCTATCGATCATATAAGCATAATATGGCTAATAATATGAGTTAGATTGATAATAATAACAGTAATGAGTATAGCAATTGTCGTCCTATCGATCATATAAGCATAATATGGCTAATAATATGAGTTAGATTGATAATAATAAGGGTAATATGTATAGTAATTATCGTTCTATCGATCATATAAGCATAATATGGCTAATAATATGAGTGAGATTGATAATAATAAGAGTAATGAGTATAGTAATTGTCGTTCTATCGATCATATAAGCATAATATGGCTAATAATATGAGTTAGATTGATAATAATAAGAGTAATAAGTACAGTAATTGTCATTCTATCGATCATATAAGCATAATATGGCTAATAATATGAGTTACATTGATAATAGTGAGTGTAACAAGTTTAGTAAATGTCGTTCTATCGATCATATAAGCATAATATAGCTAATAATATGAGTTACATTGATAATAATAAGAGTAATAAGTATAGTAATTGTCGTTCTATCGATCATATAAGCATAATATGGCTAATAATATGAGTTAGATTGATAATAATAACAGTAATGAGTATAGTAATTGTCGTCCTATCGATCATATAAGCGTAATATGGCTAATAATATGAGTTAGATTGATAATAATAAGAGTAATGAGTATAGTAATTGTCGTTCTATCGATCATATCTGCATAATATGGTTAATAATATGAGTTAGATTGATAATAGTGAGTGTAATAAGTATAGTAATTGTCGTTCTATCGATCATATAAGCATAATATGGCTAATAATATGAGTTAGATTGATAATAATAACAGTAATGAGTATAGTAATTGTCGTCCTATCGATCATATAAGCATAATATGGCTAATAATATGAGTTAGATTGATAATAATAAGAGTAATGAGTATAGTAATTGTCGTTCTATCGATCATATCTGCATAATATGGTTAATAATATGAGTTAGACTGATAATAGTGAGTGTAATAAGTTTAGTAATTGTCGTTCTATCGATAATATAAGCATAATATGGCTAATAATATGAGTGAGATTGATAATAATAAGAGTAATGAGTATAGTAATTGTCGTTCTATCGATCATATAAGCATAATATGGCTAATAATATGAGTTAGATTGATAATAATAAGAGTAATAAGTACAGTAATTGTCGTTCTATCGATCATATAAGCATAATATGGCTAATATAATGAGTTAGATTGATAATAATAACAGTAATGAGTATAGTAATTGTCGTCCTATCGATCATATAAGCATAATATGGCTAATAATATGAGTTAGATTGATAATAATAACAGTAATGAGTATAGCAATTGTCGTCCTATCGATCATATAAGCATAATATGGCTAATAATATGAGTTAGATTGATAACAATAAGGGTAATATGTATAGTAATTATCGTTCTATCGATCATATAAGCATAATATGGCTAATAATATGAGTGAGATTGATAATAATAAGAGTAATAAGTACAGTAATTGTCATTCTATCGATCATATAAGCATAATATGGCTAATAATATGAGTTACATTGATAATAGTGAGTGTAATAAGTTTAGTAAATGTCGTTCTATCGATCATATAAGCATAATATAGCTAATAATATGAGTTACATTGATAATAATAAGAGTAATAAGTATAGTAATTGTCGTTCTATCGATCATATAAGCATAATATGGCTAATAATATGAGTTAGATTGATAATAATAACAGTAATGAGTATAGTAATTGTCGTCCTATCGATCATATAAGCATAATATGGCTAATAATATGAGTTAGATTGATAATAATAAGAGTAATGAGTATAGTAATTGTCGTTCTATCGATCATATCTGCATAATATGGTTAATAATATGAGTTAGATTGATAATAGTGAGTGTAATAAGTTTAGTAATTGTCGTTCTATCGATAATATAAGCATAATATGGCTAATAATACGAGTGAGATTGATAATAATAAGAGTAATGAGTATAGTAATTGTCGTTCTATCGATCATATAAGCATAATATGGCTAATAATATGAGTTAGATTGATAATAATAAGAGTAATAAGTACAGTAATTGTCGTTCTATCGATCATATAAGCATAATATGGCTAATATAATGAGTTAGATTGATAATAATAACAGTAATGAGTATAGCAATTGTCGTTCTATCGATCATATAAGCATAATATGGCTAATATAATGTGTTAGATTGATAATAATAACAGTAGTGAGTATAGCAATTGTCGTCCTATCGATCATATAAGCATAATATGGCTAATAATATGAGTTAGATTGATAATAATAAGGGTAATATGTATAGTAATTATCGTTCTATCGATCATATAAGCATAATATGGCTAATAATATGAGTTAGATTGATAATAATAACAGTAATGAGTGTAGTGATTGTCGTCCTATCGATCATATAAGCAGAATATGGCTAATAATATGAGTTAGATTGATAATAGTAAGAGTAATGAGTATAGCAATGGTCGTACTATCGATCATATAAGCATAATGTGGCTAATAATATGAGTTAGTTTGATAATAATAAGAGTAATGAGTCTAGTAATTGTCGTTCTATCGATCATATCTGCATAATATGGTTAATAATATTAGTTAGAATGATAACAGTGAGTGTAATAAGTTTAGTAATTGTCGTTCTATCGATAATATAAGCATAATATGGCTAATAATATGAGTTAGATTGATAATAATAACAGTAATGAGTATAGTAATTGTCGTCCTATCGATCATATAAGCAGAATATGGCTAATAATATGAGTTAGATTGATAATAGTAAGAGTAATGAGTATAGCAATTGTCGTACTATCGATCATATAAGCATAATGTGGCTAATAATATGAGTTAGTTTGATAATAATAAGAGTAATGAGTCTAGTAATTGTCGTTCTATCGATCATACCTGCATAATATGGTTAATAATATTAGTTAGAATGATAACAGTGAGTGTAATAAGTTTAGTAATTGTCGTTCTATCGATAATATAAGCATAATATGGCTAATAATATGAGTTAGATGGATAATAATAACAGTAATGAGTGTAGTAATTGTCGTCCTATCGATCATATAAGCATAATATGGCTAATAATATGAGTTAGATTGATAATAATAACAGTAATGAGTATAGCAATTGTCGTACTATCGATCATATAAGCATAATGTGGCTAATAATATGAGTTAGTTTGATAATAATAAGAGTAATGAGTCTAGTAATTGTCGTTCTATCGATCATATCTGCATAATACGGTTAATAATATTAGTTAGAATGATAACAGTGAGTGTAATAAGTTTAGTAATTGTCGTTCTATCGATCATATAAGCATAATATAGCTAATAATATGAGTTAGATTGATAATAATAAGAGTAATGAGTATAGTAATTGTCGTTCTATCGATCATATAAGCATAATATGGCTAATAATATGAGTTAGATTGATAATAATAAGAGTAATGAGTCTAGTAATTGTCGTTCTATCGATCATATCTGCATAATATGGTTAATAATATGAGTTAGATTAATAATAATAAGTGTAATGAGTATAGTAATTGTCGTTCTATCGATCATATCTGCATAATATGGTTAATAATATGAGTTACATTGATAATAGTGAGTGTAATAAGTTTAGTAAATGTCGTTCTATCGATAATATAAGCATAATATAGCTAATAATATGAGTTACATTGATAATAATAAGAGTAATAAGTATAGTAATTGTCGTTCTATCGATCATATCTGCATAATATGGTTAATAATATGAGTTAGATTGATAATGATAAGAGTAATGAGTACAGTAATTGTCGTTCTATCGATCATATCTGCATAATATGGTTAATAATATGAGTTACATTGATAATAATAAGAGTAATAAGTATAGTAATTGTCGTTCTATCGATCTTATAAGCATAATATGGCTAATAATATGAGTTAGATTGATAATAATAACAGTAATGAGTATAGCAATTGCCGTCCTATCGATCATATAAGCATAATATGGCTAATAATATGAGTTAGATTGATAATAATAAGGGTAATATGTATAGTAATTATCGTTCTATCGATCATATAAGCATAATATGGCTAATAATATGAGTTAGATTGATAATAGTGAGTGTAATAAGTTTAGTAATTGTCGTTCTATCGATAATATAAGCATAATATGGCTAATAATATGAGTGAGATTGATAATAATAAGAGTAATGAGTATAGTAATTGTCGTTCTATCGATCATATAAGCATAATATGGCTAATAATATGAGTTAGATTGATAATAATAAGAGTAATAAGTACAGTAATTGTCGTTCTATCGATCATATAAGGATAATATGGCTAATATAATGAGTTAGATTGATAATAATAACAGTAATGAGTATAGTAATTGTCGTCCTATCGATCATATAAGCATAATATGGCTAATAATATGAGTTAGATTGATAATAATAACAGTAATGAGTATAGCAATTGTCGTCCTATCGATCATATAAGCATAATATGGCTAATAATATGAGTTAGATTGATAATAATAAGGGTAATATGTATAGTAATTATCGTTCTATCGATCATATAAGCATAATATGGCTAATAATATGAGTGAGATTGATAATAATAAGAGTAATGAGTATAGTAATTGTCGTTCTATCGATCATATAAGCATAATATGGCTAATAATATGAGTTAGATTGATAATAATAAGAGTAATAAGTACAGTAATTGTCATTCTATCGATCATATAAGCATAATATGGCTAATAATATGAGTTACATTGATAATAGTGAGTGTAATAAGTTTAGTAAATGTCGTTCTATCGATCATATAAGCATAATATAGCTAATAATATGAGTTAGATTGATAATAATAAGAGTAATGAGTATAGTAATTGTCGTTCTATCGATCATATAAGCATAATATGGCTAATAATATGAGTTAGATTGATAATAATAAGAGTAATGAGTCTAGTAATTGTCGTTCTATCGATCATATCTGCATAATATGGTTAATAATATGAGTTAGATTAATAATAATAAGTGTAATGAGTATAGTAATTGTCGTTCTATCGATCATATCTGCATAATATGGTTAATAATATGAGTTACATTGATAATAGTGAGTGTAATAAGTTTAGTAAATGTCGTTCTATCGATAATATAAGCATAATATAGCTAATAATATGAGTTACATTGATAATAATAAGAGTAATAAGTATAGTAATTGTCGTTCTATCGATCATATCTGCATAATATGGTTAATAATATGAGTTAGATTGATAATAATAAGAGTAATGAGTACAGTAATTGTCGTTCTATCGATCATATCTGCATAATATGGTTAATAATATGAGTTACATTGATAATAATAAGAGTAATAAGTATAGTAATTGTCGTTCTATCGATCTTATAAGCATAATATGGCTAATAATATGAGTTAGATTGATAATAATAACAGTAATGAGTATAGCAATTGCCGTCCTATCGATCATATAAGCATAATATGGCTAATAATATGAGTTAGATTGATAATAATAAGGGTAATATGTATAGTAATTATCGTTCTATCGATCATATAAGCATAATGTGGCTAATAATATGAGTTAGATTGATAATAATAAGGGTAATATGTATAGTAATTATCGTTCTATCGATCATATAAGCATAATATGGCTAATAATATGAGTTAGATTGATAATAATAACAGTAATGAGTATAGTAATTGTCGTCCTATCGATCATATAAGCATAATAAGGCTAATAATATGAGTTAGATTGATAATAATAAGAGTAATATGTATAGTAATTATCGTTCTATCGATCATATAAGCATAATATGGCTAATAATATGAGTTAGATTGATAATAATAACAGTAATGAGTATAGTAATTGTCGTCCTACCGATCATATAAGCAGAATATGGCTAATAATATGAGTTAGATTGATAATAGTAAGAGTAATGAGTATAGCAATTGTCGTACTATCGATCATATAAGCATAATGTGGCTAATAATATGAGTTAGATTGATAATAATAAGAGTAATGAGTCTAGTAATTGTCGTTCTATCGATCATATCTGCACAATATGGTTAATAATATTAGTTAGAATGATAACAGTGAGTGTAATAAGTACAGTAATTGTCATTCTATCGATCATATAAGCATAATATGGCTAATAATATGAGTTACATTGATAATAGTGAGTGTAATAAGTTTAGTAAATGTCGTTCTATCGATCACATAAGCATAATATAGCTAATAATATGAGTTACATTGATAATAATAAGAGTAATAAGTATAGTAATTGTCGTTCTATCGATCATATAAGCATAATATGGCTAATAATATGAGTTAGATTGATAATAATAACAGTAATGAGTATAGTAATTGTCGTCCTATCGATCATATAAGCATAATATGGCTAATAATATGAGTTAGATTGATAATAATAAGAGTAATGAGTATAGTAATTGTCGTTCTATCGATCATATCTGCATAATATGGTTAATAATATGAGTTAGATTGATAATAGTGAGTGTAATAAGTTTAGTAATTGTCGTTCTATCGATAATATAAGCATAATATGGCTAATAATACGAGTGAGATTGATAATAATAAGAGTAATGAGTATAGTAATTGTCGTTCTATCGATCATATAAGCATAATATGGCTAATAATATGAGTTAGATTGATAATAATAAGAGTAATAAGTACAGTAATTGTCGTTCTATCGATCATATAAGCATAATATGGCTAATATAATGAGTTAGATTGATAATAATAACAGTAATGAGTATAGTAATTGTCGTCCTATCGATCATATAAGCATAATATGGCTAATAATATGAGTTAGATTGATAATAATAACAGTAATGAGTATAGCAATTGTCGTCCTATCGATCATATAAGCATAATATGGCTAATAATATGAGTTAGATTGATAATAATAACAGTAATGAGTATAGCAATTGCCGTCCTATCGATCATATAAGCATAATATGGCTAATAATATGAGTTAGATTGATAATAATAAGGGTAATATGTATAGTAATTATCGTTCTATCGATCATATAAGCATAATATGGCTAATAATATGAGTTAGATTGATAATAGTGAGTGTAATAAGTTTAGTAATTGTCGTTCTATCGATAATATAAGCATAATATGGCTAATAATATGAGTGAGATTGATAATAATAAGAGTAATGAGTATAGTAATTGTCGTTCTATCGATCATATAAGCATAATATGGCTAATAATATGAGTTAGATTGATAATAATAAGAGTAATAAGTACAGTAATTGTCGTTCTATCGATCATATAAGGATAATATGGCTAATATAATGAGTTAGATTGATAATAATAACAGTAATGAGTATAGTAATTGTCGTCCTATCGATCATATAAGCATAATATGGCTAATAATATGAGTTAGATTGATAATAATAACAGTAATGAGTATAGCAATTGTCGTCCTATCGATCATATAAGCATAATATGGCTAATAATATGAGTTAGATTGATAATAATAAGGGTAATATGTATAGTAATTATCGTTCTATCGATCATATAAGCATAATATGGCTAATAATATGAGTGAGATTGATAATAATAAGAGTAATGAGTATAGTAATTGTCGTTCTATCGATCATATAAGCATAATATGGCTAATAATATGAGTTAGATTGATAATAATAAGAGTAATAAGTACAGTAATTGTCATTCTATCGATCATATAAGCATAATATGGCTAATAATATGAGTTACATTGATAATAGTGAGTGTAATAAGTTTAGTAAATGTCGTTCTATCGATCATATAAGCATAATATAGCTAATAATATGAGTTAGATTGATAATAATAAGAGTAATGAGTATAGTAATTGTCGTTCTATCGATCATATAAGCATAATATGGCTAATAATATGAGTTAGATTGATAATAATAAGAGCAATGAGTCTAGTAATTGTCGTTCTATCGATCATATCTGCATAATATGGTTAATAATATGAGTTAGATTAATAATAATAAGTGTAATGAGTATAGTAATTGTCGTTCTATCGATCATATCTGCATAATATGGTTAATAATATGAGTTACATTGATAATAGTGAGTGTAATAAGTTTAGTAAATGTCGTTCTATCGATAATATAAGCATAATATAGCTAATAATATGAGTTACATTGATAATAATAAGAGTAATAAGTATAGTAATTGTCGTTCTATCGATCATATCTGCATAATATGGTTAATAATATGAGTTAGATTGATAATAATAAGAGTAATGAGTACAGTAATTGTCGTTCTATCGATCATATCTGCATAATATGGTTAATAATATGAGTTACATTGATAATAATAAGAGTAATAAGTATAGTAATTGTCGTTCTATCGATCTTATAAGCATAATATGGCTAATAATATGAGTTAGATTGATAATAATAACAGTAATGAGTATAGCAATTGCCGTCCTATCGATCATATAAGCATAATATGGCTAATAATATGAGTTAGATTGATAATAATAAGGGTAATATGTATAGTAATTATCGTTCTATCGATCATATAAGCATAATGTGGCTAATAATATGAGTTAGATTGATAATAATAAGGGTAATATGTATAGTAATTATCGTTCTATCGATCATATAAGCATAATATGGCTAATAATATGAGTTAGATTGATAATAATAACAGTAATGAGTATAGTAATTGTCGTCCTATCGATCATATAAGCATAATAAGGCTAATAATATGAGTTAGATTGATAATAATAAGAGTAATATGTATAGTAATTATCGTTCTATCGATCATATAAGCATAATATGGCTAATAATATGAGTTAGATTGATAATAATAACAGTAATGAGTATAGTAATTGTCGTCCTACCGATCATATAAGCAGAATATGGCTAATAATATGAGTTAGATTGATAATAGTAAGAGTAATGAGTATAGCAATTGTCGTACTATCGATCATATAAGCATAATGTGGCTAATAATATGAGTTAGATTGATAATAATAAGAGTAATGAGTCTAGTAATTGTCGTTCTATCGATCATATCTGCACAATATGGTTAATAATATTAGTTAGAATGATAACAGTGAGTGTAATAAGTACAGTAATTGTCATTCTATCGATCATATAAGCATAATATGGCTAATAATATGAGTTACATTGATAATAGTGAGTGTAATAAGTTTAGTAAATGTCGTTCTATCGATCACATAAGCATAATATAGCTAATAATATGAGTTACATTGATAATAATAAGAGTAATAAGTATAGTAATTGTCGTTCTATCGATCATATAAGCATAATATGGCTAATAATATGAGTTAGATTGATAATAATAACAGTAATGAGTATAGTAATTGTCGTCCTATCGATCATATAAGCATAATATGGCTAATAATATGAGTTAGATTGATAATAATAAGAGTAATGAGTATAGTAATTGTCGTTCTATCGATCATATCTGCATAATATGGTTAATAATATGAGTTAGATTGATAATAGTGAGTGTAATAAGTTTAGTAATTGTCGTTCTATCGATAATATAAGCATAATATGGCTAATAATACGAGTGAGATTGATAATAATAAGAGTAATGAGTATAGTAATTGTCGTTCTATCGATCATATAAGCATAATATGGCTAATAATATGAGTTAGATTGATAATAATAAGAGTAATAAGTACAGTAATTGTCGTTCTATCGATCATATAAGCATAATATGGCTAATATAATGAGTTAGATTGATAATAATAACAGTAATGAGTATAGTAATTGTCGTCCTATCGATCATATAAGCATAATATGGCTAATAATATGAGTTAGATTGATAATAATAACAGTAATGAGTATAGCAATTGTCGTCCTATCGATCATATAAGCATAATATGGCTAATAATATGAGTTAGATTGATAATAATAAGGGTAATATGTATAGTAATTATCGTTCTATCGATCATATAAGCATAATATGGCTAATAATATGAGTTAGATTGATAATAATAACAGTAATGAGTGTAGTAATTGTCGTCCTATCGATCATATAAGCAGAATATGGCTAATAATATGAGTTAGATTGATAATAGTAAGAGTAATGAGTATAGCAATTGTCGTACTATCGATCATATAAGCATAATGTGGCTAATAATATGAGTTAGTTTGATAATAATAAGAGTAATGAGTCTAGTAATTGTCGTTCTATCGATCATATCTGCATAATATGGTTAAAAATATTAGTTAGAATGATAACAGTGAGTGTAATAAGTTTAGTAATTGTCGTTCTATCGATAATATAAGCATAATATGGCTAATAATATGAGTGAGATTGATAATAATAAGAGTAATGAGTATAGTAATTGTCGTTCTATCGATTATATAAGCATAATATGGCTAATAATATGAGTTAGATTGATAATAATAACAGTAATGAGTATAGTAATTGTCGTCCTATCGATCATATAAGCATAATATGGCTAATAATATGAGTTAGATTGATAATAATAAGAGTAATGAGTATAGTAATTGTCGTTCTATCGATCATATCTGCATAATATGGCTAATAATATGAGTTAGATTGATAATAATAAGAGCAATGAGTATAGTAATTGTCGTTCTATCGATCATATCTGCATAATATGGTTAATAATATGAGTTACATTGATAATAATAAGAGTAATAAGTATAGTAATTGTCGTTCTATCGATCTTATAAGCATAATATGGCTAATAATATGAGTTAGATTGATAATAATAACAGTAATGAGTATAGCAATTGCCGTCCTATCGATCATATAAGCATAATATGGCTAATAATATGAGTTAGATTGATAATAATAAGGGTAATATGTATAGTAATTATCGTTCTATCGATCATATAAGCATAATGTGGCTAATAATATGAGTTAGATTGATAATAATAAGGGTAATATGTATAGTAATTATCGTTCTATCGATCATATAAGCATAATATGGCTAATAATATGAGTTAGATTGATAATAATAACAGTAATGAGTATAGTAATTGTCGTCCTATCGATCATATAAGCATAATAAGGCTAATAATATGAGTTAGATTGATAATAATAAGAGTAATATGTATAGTAATTATCGTTCTATCGATCATATAAGCATAATATGGCTAATAATATGAGTTAGATTGATAATAATAACAGTAATGAGTATAGTAATTGTCGTCCTATCGATCATATAAGCAGAATATGGCTAATCATATGAGTTAGATTGATAATAATAAGAGTAATGAGTCTAGTAATTGTCGTTCTATCGATCATATCTGCATAATATGGTTAATAATATGAGTTAGATTGATAATAATAAGAGTAATGAGCATAGTAATTGTCGTTCTATCGATCATATCTGCATAATATGGTTAATAATATGAGTTACATTGATAATAGTGAGTGTAACAAGTTTAGTAATAGTCGTTCTATCGATCATATAAGCATAATATGGCTAATAATATGAGTTAGATTGATAATAATAAGAGTAATGAGTATAGTAATTGTCGTTCTATCGATCATATAAGCATAATATGGCTAATAATATGAGTTAGATTGATAATAATAACAGTAATGAGTATAGTAATTGTCGTTCTATCGATCATATAAGCATAATATGGCTAATAATATGAGTTAGATTGATAATAGTGAGTGTGCTAAGTATAGTAATTGTCGTTCTATCGATCATATAAGCAGAATATGGCTAATAATATGAGTTAGATTGATAATAGTAAGAGTAATGAGTATAGTAATTGTCGTACTATCGATCAGATAAGCATAATGTGGCTAATAATATGAGTTAGATTGATAATAATAAGAGTAATAAGTATAGTAATTGTCGTTCTATCGGTCATATAACCATAATATGGCTAATAATATGAGTTAGATTGATAATAATAAGAGTAATGAGTATAGTAATTGTCGTTCTATCGATCATATCTGCATAATATGGTTAATAATATGAGTTAGATTGATAATAGTGAGTGTAATAAGTTTAGTAATTGTCGTTCTATCGATCATATCTGCATAATATGGCTAATAATATGAGTTAGATTGATAATAATAAGAGTAATAAGTACAGTAATTGTCGTTCTATCGATCATATAAGCATAATATGGCTAATAATATGAGTTAGACTGATAAAAGTGAGTGTAATAAGTTTAGTAAATGTCGTTCTCTCGATCATATAAGCATAATATAGCTAATAATATGAGTTAGAATGATAATAATAAGAGTAATGAGTATAGTAATTGTCGTTCTATCGATCATATAAGCATAATATGGCTAATCATATGAGTTAGATTGATAATAATAAGAGTAATGAGTCTAGTAATTGTCGTTCTATCGATCATATCTGCATAATATGGTTAATAATATGAGTTAGATTGATAATAATAAGAGTAATGAGTATAGTAATTGTCGTTCTATCGATCATATCTGCATAATATGGTTAATAATATGAGTTACATTGATAATAGTGAGTGTAATAAGTTTAGTAAATGTCGTTCTATCGATCATATCTGCATAATATGGTTAATAATATGAGTTAGATTGATAATAGTGAGTGTAATAAGTTTAGTAATTGTCGTTCTATCGATCATATCTGCATAATATGGCTAATAATATGAGTTAGATTGATAATAATAAGAGTAATAAGTACAGTAATTGTCGTTCTATCGATCATATAAGCATAATATGGCTAATAATATGAGTTAGACTGATAAAAGTGAGTGTAATAAGTTTAGTAAATGTCGTTCTCTCGATCATATAAGCATAATATAGCTAATAATATGAGTTAGAATGATAATAATAAGAGTAATGAGTATAGTAATTGTCGTTCTATCGATCATATAAGCATAATATGGCTAATCATATGAGTTAGATTGATAATAATAAGAGTAATGAGTCTAGTAATTGTCGTTCTATCGATCATATCTGCATAATATGGTTAATAATATGAGTTAGATTGATAATAATAAGAGTAATGAGTATAGTAATTGTCGTTCTATCGATCATATCTGCATAATATGGTTAATAATATGAGTTACATTGATAATAGTGAGTGTAATAAGTTTAGTAAATGTCGTTCTATCGATCATATAAGCATAATATAGCTAATAATATGAGTTACATTGATAATAATAAGAGTAATAAGTATAGTAATTGTCGTTCTATCGATCATATAAGCATAATATGGCTAATAATGTGAGTTAGATTGATGATAATAACAGTAATGAGTATAGCAATTGCCGTCCTATCGATCATATAAGCATAATATGGCTAATAATATGAGTTAGATTGATAATAATAAGGGTAATATGTATAGTAATTATCGTTCTATCGATCATATAAGCATAATATGGCTAATAATATGAGTTAGATTGATAATAATAACAGTAATGAGTATAGTAATTGTCGTCCTATCGATCATATAAGCATAATAAGGCTAATAATATGAGTTAGATTGATAATAATAAGAGTAATGAGTATAGTTATTGTCGTTCTATCGATCGTATCTGCATAATGTGGCTAATAATATGAGTTAGATTGATAATAGTGAGTGTAATAAGTATAGTAATTGTCGTTCTATCGATCATATAAGCATAATATGGCTAATAATATGAGTTAGATTGATAATAATAAGAGTAATAAGTACAGTAATTGTCGTTCTATCGATCATATAAGCATAATATGGCTAATAATATGAGTTAGACTGATAAAAGTGAGTGTAATAAGTTTAGTAAATGTCGTTCTCTCGATCATATAAGCATAATATAGCTAATAATATGAGTTAGAATGATAATAATAAGAGTAATGAGTATAGTAATTGTCGTTCTATCGATCATATAAGCATAATATGGCTAATCATATGAGTTAGATTGATAATAATAAGAGTAATGAGTCTAGTAATTGTCGTTCTATCGATCATATCTGCATAATATGGTTAATAATATGAGTTAGATTGATAATAATAAGAGTAATGAGTATAGTAATTGTCGTTCTATCGATCATATCTGCATAATATGGTTAATAATATGAGTTACATTGATAATAGTGAGTGTAATAAGTTTAGTAAATGTCGTTCTATCGATCATATAAGCATAATATAGCTAATAATATGAGTTACATTGATAATAATAAGAGTAATAAGTATAGTAATTGTCGTTCTATCGATCATATAAGCATAATATGGCTAATAATATGAGTTAGATTGATGATAATAACAGTAATGAGTATAGCAATTGCCGTCCTATCGATCATATAAGCATAATATGGCTAATAATATGAGTTAGATTGATAATAATAACAGTAATGAGTATAGTAATTGTCGTCCTATCGATCATATAAGCAGAATATGGCTAATAATATGAGTTAGATTGATAATAGTAAGAGTAATGAGTATAGCAATTGTCGTACTATCGATCATATAAGCATAATGTGGCTAATAATATGAGTTAGATTGATAATAATAAGAGTAATGAGTCTAGCAATTGTCGTTCTATCGATCATATCTGCATAATATGGTTAATAATATTAGTTAGAATGATAACAGTGAGTGTAATAAGTTTAGTGATTGTCGTTCTATCGATAATATAAGCATAATATGGCTAATAATATGAGTGAGATTGATAAAAGTGAGTGTAATAAGTGTAGTAAATGTCGTTCTATCGATCATATAAGCATAATATAGCTAATAATATGAGTTAGATTGATAATAATAAGAGTAATATGTATAGTAATTATCGTTCTATCGATCATATAAGCATAATATGGCTAATAATATGAGTTAGATTGATAATAATAACAGTAATGAGTATAGTAATTGTCGTCCTATCGATCATATAAGCAGAATATGGCTAATCATATGAGTTAGATTGATAATAATAAGAGTAATGAGTCTAGTAATTGTCGTTCTATCGATCATATCTGCATAATATGGTTAATAATATGAGTTAGATTGATAATAATAAGAGTAATGAGCATAGTAATTGTCGTTCTATCGATCATATCTGCATAATATGGTTAATAATATGTGTTACATTGATAATAGTGAGTGTAACAAGTTTAGTAATAGTCGTTCTATCGATCATATAAGCATAATATGGCTAATAATATGAGTTAGATTGATAATAATAAGAGTAATGAGTATAGTAATTGTCGTTCTATCGATCATATAAGCATAATATGGCTAATAATATGAGTTAGATTGATAATAATAACAGTAATGAGTATAGTAATTGTCGTTCTATCGATCATATAAGCATAATATGGCTAATAATATGAGTTAGATTGATAATAGTGAGTGTGCTAAGTATAGTAATTGTCGTTCTATCGATCATATAAGCAGAATATGGCTAATAATATGAGTTAGATTGATAATAGTAAGAGTAATGAGTATAGTAATTGTCGTACTATCGATCAGATAAGCATAATGTGGCTAATAATATGAGTTAGATTGATAATAATAAGAGTAATAAGTATAGTAATTGTCGTTCTATCGGTCATATAACCATAATATGGCTAATAATATGAGTTAGATTGATAATAATAAGAGTAATGAGTATAGTAATTGTCGTTCTATCGATCATATCTGCATAATATGGTTAATAATATGAGTTAGATTGATAATAGTGAGTGTAATAAGTTTAGTAATTGTCGTTCTATCGATCATATCTGCATAATATGGCTAATAATATGAGTTAGATTGATAATAATAAGAGTAATAAGTACAGTAATTGTCGTTCTATCGATCATATAAGCATAATATGGCTAATAATATGAGTTAGACTGATAAAAGTGAGTGTAATAAGTTTAGTAAATGTCGTTCTCTCGATCATATAAGCATAATATAGCTAATAATATGAGTTAGAATGATAATAATAAGAGTAATGAGTATAGTAATTGTCGTTCTATCGATCATATAAGCATAATATGGCTAATCATATGAGTTAGATTGATAATAATAAGAGTAATGAGTCTAGTAATTGTCGTTCTATCGATCATATCTGCATAATATGGTTAATAATATGAGTTAGATTGATAATAATAAGAGTAATGAGTATAGTAATTGTCGTTCTATCGATCATATCTGCATAATATGGTTAATAATATGAGTTACATTGATAATAGTGAGTGTAATAAGTTTAGTAAATGTCGTTCTATCGATCATATCTGCATAATATGGTTAATAATATGAGTTAGATTGATAATAGTGAGTGTAATAAGTTTAGTAATTGTCGTTCTATCGATCATATCTGCATAATATGGCTAATAATATGAGTTAGATTGATAATAATAAGAGTAATAAGTACAGTAATTGTCGTTCTATCGATCATATAAGCATAATATGGCTAATAATATGAGTTAGACTGATAAAAGTGAGTGTAATAAGTTTAGTAAATGTCGTTCTCTCGATCATATAAGCATAATATAGCTAATAATATGAGTTAGAATGATAATAATAAGAGTAATGAGTATAGTAATTGTCGTTCTATCGATCATATAAGCATAATATGGCTAATCATATGAGTTAGATTGATAATAATAAGAGTAATGAGTCTAGTAATTGTCGTTCTATCGATCATATCTGCATAATATGGTTAATAATATGAGTTAGATTGATAATAATAAGAGTAATGAGTATAGTAATTGTCGTTCTATCGATCATATCTGCATAATATGGTTAATAATATGAGTTACATTGATAATAGTGAGTGTAATAAGTTTAGTAAATGTCGTTCTATCGATCATATAAGCATAATATAGCTAATAATATGAGTTACATTGATAATAATAAGAGTAATAAGTATAGTAATTGTCGTTCTATCGATCATATAAGCATAATATGGCTAATAATGTGAGTTAGATTGATGATAATAACAGTAATGAGTATAGCAATTGCCGTCCTATCGATCATATAAGCATAATATGGCTAATAATATGAGTTAGATTGATAATAATAAGGGTAATATGTATAGTAATTATCGTTCTATCGATCATATAAGCATAATATGGCTAATAATATGAGTTAGATTGATAATAATAACAGTAATGAGTATAGTAATTGTCGTCCTATCGATCATATAAGCATAATAAGGCTAATAATATGAGTTAGATTGATAATAATAAGAGTAATGAGTATAGTTATTGTCGTTCTATCGATCGTATCTGCATAATGTGGCTAATAATATGAGTTAGATTGATAATAGTGAGTGTAATAAGTATAGTAATTGTCGTTCTATCGATCATATAAGCATAATATGGCTAATAATATGAGTTAGATTGATAATAATAAGAGTAATAAGTACAGTAATTGTCGTTCTATCGATCATATAAGCATAATATGGCTAATAATATGAGTTAGACTGATAAAAGTGAGTGTAATAAGTTTAGTAAATGTCGTTCTCTCGATCATATAAGCATAATATAGCTAATAATATGAGTTAGAATGATAATAATAAGAGTAATGAGTATAGTAATTGTCGTTCTATCGATCATATAAGCATAATATGGCTAATCATATGAGTTAGATTGATAATAATAAGAGTAATGAGTCTAGTAATTGTCGTTCTATCGATCATATCTGCATAATATGGTTAATAATATGAGTTAGATTGATAATAATAAGAGTAATGAGTATAGTAATTGTCGTTCTATCGATCATATCTGCATAATATGGTTAATAATATGAGTTACATTGATAATAGTGAGTGTAATAAGTTTAGTAAATGTCGTTCTATCGATCATATAAGCATAATATAGCTAATAATATGAGTTACATTGATAATAATAAGAGTAATAAGTATAGTAATTGTCGTTCTATCGATCATATAAGCATAATATGGCTAATAATATGAGTTAGATTGATGATAATAACAGTAATGAGTATAGCAATTGCCGTCCTATCGATCATATAAGCATAATATGGCTAATAATATGAGTTAGATTGATAATAATAACAGTAATGAGTATAGTAATTGTCGTCCTATCGATCATATAAGCAGAATATGGCTAATAATATGAGTTAGATTGATAATAGTAAGAGTAATGAGTATAGCAATTGTCGTACTATCGATCATATAAGCATAATGTGGCTAATAATATGAGTTAGATTGATAATAATAAGAGTAATGAGTCTAGCAATTGTCGTTCTATCGATCATATCTGCATAATATGGTTAATAATATTAGTTAGAATGATAACAGTGAGTGTAATAAGTTTAGTGATTGTCGTTCTATCGATAATATAAGCATAATATGGCTAATAATATGAGTGAGATTGATAAAAGTGAGTGTAATAAGTGTAGTAAATGTCGTTCTATCGATCATATAAGCATAATATAGCTAATAATATGAGTTAGATTGATAATAATAAGAGTAATGAGTATAGTAATTGTCGTTCTATCGATCATATAAGCATAATATGGCTAATAATATGAGTTAGATTGATAATAATAAGAGTAATGAGTATAGTAATTGTCGCTCTATCGATCATATAAGCATAATATGGCTAATAATATGAGTTAGATTGATAATAATAACAGTAATGAGTATAGTAATTGTCGTTCTATCGATCATATAAGCATAATATGGCTAATAATATGAGTTAGATTGATAATAGTGAGTGTAATAAGTATAGTAATTGTCGTTCTATCGATCATATAAGCAGAATATGGCTAATAATATGAGTTAGATTGACAATAGTGGGTGTAATAAGTATAGTAATTGTCGTTCTATCGATCATATAAGCAGAATATGGCTAATAATATGAGTTATATTGATAATAGTAAGAGTAATGAGTATAGTAATTGTCGTACTATCGATCATATAAGCATAATGTGGCTAATAATATGAGTTAGATTGATAATAATAAGAGTAGTGAGTATAGTAATTGTCGTTCTATCGATCATATCTGCATAATATGGCTAATAATATGAGTTAGATTGATAATAATAGGAGTAATGAGTATAGTAATTGTCGTTCTATCGATCATATCTGCATAATATGGTTAATAATATGAGTTAGATTGATAATAGTGTGTGTAATAAGTTTAGTAAGTGTCGTTCTATCCATCATATAAGCATAATATGGCTAATAATATGAGTTAGATTGATAATAGTGAGTGTAATAAGTATAGTAATTGTCGTTCTATCGATCATATAAGCAGAATATGGCTAATAATATGAGTTAGATTGATAATAGTAAGAGTAATGAGTATAGTAATTGTCGTACTATCGATCATATAAGCATAATGTGGCTAATAATATGAGTTAGATTGATAATAATAAGAGTAATGAGTATAGTTAATGTCGTTCTATCGATCGTATCTGCATAATGTGGTTAATAATATGAGTTAGATTGATAATAGTGAGTGTAATAAGTATAGTAATTGTCGTTCTATCGATCATATAAGCATAATATGGCTAATAATATGAGTTAGATTGATAATAATAAGAGTAATAAGTACAGTAATTGTCGTTCTATCGATCATATAAGCATAATATGGCTAATAATATGAGTTACATTGATAATAGTGAGTGTAATAAGTTTAGTAAATGTCGTTCTATCGATCATATAAGTGTAATATAGCTAATAATATGAGTTACATTGATAATAATAAGAGTAATAAGTACAGTAATTGTCGTTCTATCGATCATATAAGCATAATATGGCTAATAATATGAGTTAGATTGATGATAATAACAGTAATAAGTACAGTAATTGTCGTTCTATCGATCATATAAGCATAATATGGCTAATAATATGAGTTAGACTGATAAAAGTGAGTGTAATAAGTATAGTAAATGTCGTTCTCTCGATCATATAAGCATAATATAGCTAATAATATGAGTTAGAATGATAATAATAAGAGTAATGAGTATAGTAATTGTCCGTTCTATCGATCATATAAGCATATATGGCTAATCATATGAGTTAGATTGATAATAATAAGAGTAATGAGTCTAGTAATTGTCGTTCTATCGATCATATCTGCATAATATGGTTAATAATATGAGTTAGATTGATAATAATAAGAGTAATGAGTATAGTAATTGTCGTTCTATCGATCATATCTGCATAATATGGTTAATAATATGAGTTACATTGATAATAGTGAGTGTAATAAGTTTAGTAAATGTCGTTCTATCGATCATATAAGCATAATATAGCTAATAATATGAGTTACATTGATAATAATAAGAGTAATAAGTATAGTAATTGTCGTTCTATCGATCATATAAGCATAATATGGCTAATAATATGAGTTAGATTGATGATAATAACAGTAATGAGTATAGCAATTGCCGTCCTATCGATCATATAAGCATAATATGGCTAATAATATGAGTTAGATTGATAATAATAACAGTAATGAGTATAGTAATTGTCGTCCTATCGATCATATAAGCAGAATATGGCTAATAATATGAGTTAGATTGATAATAGTAAGAGTAATGAGTATAGCAATTGTCGTACTATCGATCATATAAGCATAATGTGGCTAATAATATGAGTTAGATTGATAATAATAAGAGTAATGAGTCTAGCAATTGTCGTTCTATCGATCATATCTGCATAATATGGTTAATAATATTAGTTAGAATGATAACAGTGAGTGTAATAAGTTTAGTGATTGTCGTTCTATCGATAATATAAGCATAATATGGCTAATAATATGAGTGAGATTGATAAAAGTGAGTGTAATAAGTGTAGTAAATGTCGTTCTATCGATCATATAAGCATAATATAGCTAATAATATGAGTTAGATTGATAATAATAAGAGTAATGAGTATAGTAATTGTCGTTCTATCGATCATATAAGCATAATATGGCTAATAATATGAGTTAGATTGATAATAATAAGAGTAATGAGTATAGTAATTGTCGCTCTATCGATCATATAAGCATAATATGGCTAATAATATGAGTTAGATTGATAATAATAACAGTAATGAGTATAGTAATTGTCGTTCTATCGATCATATAAGCATAATATGGCTAATAATATGAGTTAGATTGATAATAGTGAGTGTAATAAGTATAGTAATTGTCGTTCTATCGATCATATAAGCAGAATATGGCTAATAATATGAGTTAGATTGACAATAGTGGGTGTAATAAGTATAGTAATTGTCGTTCTATCGATCATATAAGCAGAATATGGCTAATAATATGAGTTATATTGATAATAGTAAGAGTAATGAGTATAGTAATTGTCGTACTATCGATCATATAAGCATAATGTGGCTAATAATATGAGTTAGATTGATAATAATAAGAGTAGTGAGTATAGTAATTGTCGTTCTATCGATCATATCTGCATAATATGGCTAATAATATGAGTTAGATTTGATAATAATAGGAGTAATGAGTATAGTAATTGTCGTTCTATCGATCATATCTGCATAATATGGTTAATAATATGAGTTAGATTGATAATAGTGTGTGTAATAAGTTTAGTAAGTGTCGTTCTATCCATCATATAAGCATAATATGGCTAATAATATGAGTTAGATTGATAATAGTGAGTGTAATAAGTATAGTAATTGTCGTTCTATCGATCATATAAGCAGAATATGGCTAATAATATGAGTTAGATTGATAATAGTAAGAGTAATGAGTATAGTAATTGTCGTACTATCGATCATATAAGCATAATGTGGCTAATAATATGAGTTAGATTGATAATAATAAGAGTAATGAGTATAGTTAATGTCGTTCTATCGATCGTATCTGCATAATGTGGTTAATAATATGAGTTAGATTGATAATAGTGAGTGTAATAAGTATAGTAATTGTCGTTCTATCGATCATATAAGCATAATATGGCTAATAATATGAGTTAGATTGATAATAATAAGAGTAATAAGTACAGTAATTGTCGTTCTATCGATCATATAAGCATAATATGGCTAATAATATGAGTTACATTGATAATAGTGAGTGTAATAAGTTTAGTAAATGTCGTTCTATCGATCATATAAGTGTAATATAGCTAATAATATGAGTTACATTGATAATAATAAGAGTAATAAGTACAGTAATTGTCGTTCTATCGATCATATAAGCATAATATGGCTAATAATATGAGTTAGATTGATGATAATAACAGTAATGAGTATAGCAATTGCCGTCCTATCGATCATATAAGCATAATATGGCTAATAATATGAGTTAGATTGATAATAATAAGGGTAATATGTATAGTAATTATCGTTCTATCGATCATACAAGCATAATATGGCTAATAATATGAGTTAGATTGATAATAATAACAGTAATGAGTATAGTAATTGTCGTCCTATCGATCATATAAGCATAATAAGGCTAATAATATGAGTTAGATTGATAATAATAAGAGTAATATGTATAGTAATTATCGTTCTATCGATAATATAAGCATAATATGGCTAATAATATGAGTTAGATTGATAATAATAACAGTAATGAGTATAGTAATTGTCGTCCTATCGATCATATAAGCAGAATATGGCTAATAATATGAGTTAGATTGATAATAGTAAGAGTAATGAGTATAGCAATTGTCGTACTATCGATCATATAAGCATAATGTGGCTAATAATATGAGTTAGATTGATAATAATAAGAGTAATGAGTCTAGCAATTGTCGTTCTATCGATCATATCTGCATAATATGGTTAATAATATTAGTTAGAATGATAACAGTGAGTGTAATAAGTTTAGTGATTGTCGTTCTATCGATAATATAAGCATAATATGGCTAATAATATGAGTGAGATTGATAAAAGTGAGTGTAATAAGTGTAGTAAATGTCGTTCTATCGATCATATAAGCATAATATAGCTAATAATATGAGTTAGATTGATAATAATAAGAGTAATGAGTATAGTAATTGTCGTTCTATCGATCATATAAGCATAATATGGCTAATAATATGAGTTAGATTGATAATAATAAGAGTAATGAGTATAGTAATTGTCGCTCTATCGATCATATAAGCATAATATGGCTAATAATATGAGTTAGATTGATAATAATAACAGTAATGAGTATAGTAATTGTCGTTCTATCGATCATATAAGCATAATATGGCTAATAATATGAGTTAGATTGATAATAGTGAGTGTAATAAGTATAGTAATTGTCGTTCTATCGATCATATAAGCAGAATATGGCTAATAATATGAGTTAGATTGATAACAGGAAGAGTAATGAGTATAGTAATTGTCGTACTATCGATCATATAAGCATAATGTGGCTAATAATATGAGTTAGATTGATAATAATAAGAGTAATAAGTATAGTAATTGTCGTTCTATCGATCATATAAGCATAATATGGCTAATAATATGAGTTAGATTGATAATAATAACAGTAATGAGTATAGTAATTGTCGTCCTATCGATCATATAAGCATAATATGGCTAATAATATGAGTTAGATTGATAATAATAAGAGTAATATGTATAGTAACTGTCGTTCTATCGATCATATAAGCATAATATGGCTAATAATATGAGTTAGATTGACAATAGTGAGTGTAATAAGTATAGTAATTGTCGTTCTATCGATCATATAAGCAGAATATGGCTAATAATATGAGTTATATTGATAATAGTAAGAGTAATGAGTATAGTAATTGTCGTACTATCGATCATATAAGCATAATGTGGCTAATAATATGAGTTAGATTGATAATAATAAGAGTAGTGAGTATAGTAATTGTCGTTCTATCGATCATATCTGCATAATATGGTTAATAATATGAGTTAGATTGGTAATAGTGAGTGTAATAAGTATAGTAATTGTCGTTCTATCGATCATATAAGCAGAATATGGCTAATAATATGAGTTAGATTGATAATAGTAAGAGTAATGAGTATAGTAATTATCGTACTATCGATCATATAAGCATAATGTGGCTAATAATATGAGTTAGATTGATAATAATAAGAGTAATAAGTATAGTAATTGTCGTTCTATCGGTCATATAACCATAATATGGCTAATAATATGAGTTAGATTGATAATAATAGGAGTAATGAGTATAGTAATTGTCGTTCTATCGATCATATCTGCATAATATGGTTAATAATATGAGTTAGATTGATAATAATAAGAGTAATGAGCATAGTAATTGTCGTTCTATCGATCATATCTGCATAATATGGTTAATAATATGAGTTACATTGATAATAGTGAGTGTAATAAGTTTAGTATTAGTCGTTCTATCGATCATATAAGCATAATATGGCTAATAATATGAGTTAGATTGATAATAATAAGAGTAATGAGTATAGTAATTGTCGTTCTATCGATCATATAAGCATAATATGGCTAATAATATGAGTTAGATTGATAATAATAACAGTAATGAGTATAGTAATTGTCGTTCTATCGATCATATAAGCATAATATGGCTAATAATATGAGTTAGATTCATAATAGTGAGTGTGCTAAGTATAGTAATTGTCGTTCTATCGATCATATAAGCAGAATATGGCTCATAATATGAGTTAGATTGATAATAGTAAGAGTAATGAGTATAGTAATTGTCGTACTATCGATCAGATAAGCATAATGTGGCTAATAATATGAGTTAGATTGATAATAATAAGAGTAATAAGTACAGTAATTATCGTTCTGTCGATCATATAAGCATAATATGGCTAATAATATGAGTTAGATTGATAATAATAAGAGTAATGAGTATAGTAATTGTCGTTCTATCGATCATATCTGCATAATATGGTTAATAATATGAGTTAGATTGATAATAATAAGAGTAATGAGTATAGTAATTGTCGTTCTATCGATCATATAAGCAGAATATGGCTAATAATATGAGTTAGATTGATAATAATAAGAGTAATGAGTATAGTAATTGTCGTTCTATCGATCATATAAGCATAATATGGCTAATAATATGAGTTACATTGATAATAATAAGAGTAATGAGTCTAGTAATTGTCGTTCTATCGATCATATAAGCATAATATGGCTAATAATATGAGTTAGACTGATAAAAGTGAGTGTAATAAGTTTAGTAAATGTCGTTCTCTCGATCATATAAGCATAATATAGCTAATAATATGAGTTAGAATGATAGTAATAAGAGTAATGAGTATAGTAATTGTCGTTCTATCGATCATATAAGCATAATATGGCTAATCATATGAGTTAGATTGATAATAATAAGAGTAATGAGTCTAGTAATTGTCGTTCTATCGATCATATCTGCATAATATGGTTAATAATATGAGTTAGATTGATAATAATAAGCGTAATGAGTATAGTAATTGTCGTTCTATCGATCATATCTGCATAATATGGCTAATCATATGAGTTAGATTGATAATAATAAGAGTAATGAGTCTAGTAATTGTCGTTCTATCGATCATATCTGCATAATATGGTTAATAATATGAGTTAGATTGATAATAATAAGAGTAATGAGTATAGTAATTGTCGTTCTATCGATCATATCTGCATAATATGGTTAATAATATGAGTTACATTGATAATAGTGAGTGTAATAAGTTTAGTAAATGTCGTTCTATCGATCATATAAGCGTAATATGGCTAATAATATGAGTTAGATTGATGATAATAACAGTAATGAGTATAGCAATTGCCGTCCTATCGATCATATAAGCATAATATGGCTAATAATATGAGTTAGATTGATAATAATAAGGGTAATATGTATAGTAATTATCGTTCTATCGATCATATAAGCATAATATGGCTAATAATATGAGTTAGATTGATAATAATAACAGTAATGAGTATAGTAATTGTCGTCCTATCGATCATATAAGCATAATAAGGCTAATAATATGAGTTAGATTGATAATAATAAGAGTAATATGTATAGTAATTATCGTTCTATCGATCATATAAGCATAATATGGCTAATAATATGAGTTAGATTGATAATAATAACAGTAATGAGTATAGTAATTGTCGTCCTATCGATCATATAAGCAGAATATGGCTAATAATATGAGTTAGATTGATAATAGTAAGAGTAATGAGTATAGTAATTGTCGTACTATCGATCATATAAGCATAATGTGGCTAATAATATGAGTTAGATTGATAATAATAAGAGTAATAAGTATAGTAATTGTCGTTCTATCGATCATATAAGCATAATATGGCTAATAATATGAGTTAGATTGATAATAATAACAGTAATGAGTATAGTAATTGTCGTCCTATCGATCATATAAGCATAATATGGCTAATAATATGAGTTAGATTGATAATAATAAGAGTAATATGTATAGTAACTGTCGTTCTATCGATCATATAAGCATAATATGGCTAATAATATGAGTTAGATTGACAATAGTGAGTGTAATAAGTATAGTAATTGTCGTTCTATCGATCATATAAGCAGAATATGGCTAATAATATGAGTTATATTGATAATAGTAAGAGTAATGAGTATAGTAATTGTCGTACTATCGATCATATAAGCATAATGTGGCTAATAATATGAGTTAGATTGATAATAATAAGAGTAGTGAGTATAGTAATTGTCGTTCTATCGATCATATCTGCATAATATGGTTAATAATATGAGTTAGATTGGTAATAGTGAGTGTAATAAGTATAGTAATTGTCGTTCTATCGGTCATATGAGCATAATATGGCTAATAATATGAGTTAGATTGATAATAATAAGAGTAATAAGTATAGTAATTGTCGTTCTATCGATCATATAAGCATAATATGGCTAATAATATGAGTTAGATTGATAATAGTGAGTGTTATAAGTATAGTAATTGTCGTTCTATCGATCATATAAGCAGAATATGGCTAATAATATGAGTTAGATTGATAATAGTAAGAGTAATGAGTATAGTAATTATCGTACTATCGATCATATAAGCATAATGTGGCTAATAATATGAGTTAGATTGATAATAATAAGAGTAATAAGTATAGTAATTGTCGTTCTATCGGTCATATAACCATAATATGGCTAATAATATGAGTTAGATTGATAATAATAGGAGTAATGAGTATAGTAATTGTCGTTCTATCGATCATATCTGCATAATATGGTTAATAATATGAGTTAGATTGATAATAGTGTGTGTAATAAGTTTAGTAAGTGTCGTTCTATCGATCATATAAGCATAATATGGCTAATAATATGAGTTAGATTGATAATAGTGAGTGTAATAAGTATAGTAATTGTCGTTCTATCGATCATATAAGCAGAATATGGCTAATAATATGAGTTAGATTGATAATAGTAAGAGTAATGAGTATAGTAATTGTCGTACTATCGATCATATAAGCATAATGTGGCTAATAATATGAGTTAGATTGATAATAATAAGAGTAATGAGTATAGTAATTGTCGTCCTATCGATCATATAAGCATAATATGGCTAATAATATGAGTTAGATTGATAATAATAAGAGTAATGAGTACAGTAATTGTCGTTCTATCGATCATATCTGCATAATATGGTTAATAATATGAGTTAGATTGATAATAATAAGAGTAATGAGTATAGTAATTGTCGTTCTATCGATCATATCTGCATAATATGGTTAATAATATGAGTTACATTGATAATAGTGAGTGTAATAAGTTTAGTAAATGTCGTTCTATCGATCATATAAGCATAATATAGCTAATAATATGAGTTACATTGATAATAATAAGAGTAATAAGTATAGTAATTGTCGTTCTATCGATCTTATAAGCATAATATGGCTAATAATATGAGTTAGATTGATAATAATAACAGTAATGAGTATAGCAATTGCCGTCCTATCGATCATATAAGCATAATATGGCTAATAATATGAGTTAGATTGATAATAATAAGGGTAATATGTATAGTAATTGTCGTACTATCGATCATATAAGCATAATGTGGCTAATAATATGAGTTAGATTGATAATAATAAGAGTAGTGAGTATAGTAATTGTCGTTCTATCGATCATATCTGCATAATATGGTTAATAATATGAGTTAGATTGGTAATAGTGAGTGTAATAAGTATAGTAATTGTCGTTCTATCGGTCATATGAGCATAATATGGCTAATAATATGAGTTAGATTGATAATAATAAGAGTAATAAGTATAGTAATTGTCGTTCTATCGATCATATAAGCATAATATGGCTAATAATATAAGTTAGATTGATAATAGTGAGTGTTATAAGTATAGTAATTGTCGTTCTATCGATCATATAAGCAGAATATGGCTAATAATATGAGTTAGATTGATAATAGTAAGAGTAATGAGTATAGTAATTATCGTACTATCGATCATATAAGCATAATGTGGCTAATAATATGAGTTAGATTGATAATAATAAGAGTAATAAGTATAGTAATTGTCGTTCTATCGGTCATATAACCATAATATGGCTAATAATATGAGTTAGATTGATAATAATAGGAGTAATGAGTATAGTAATTGTCGTTCTATCGATCATATCTGCATAATATGGTTAATAATATGAGTTAGATTGATAATAGTGTGTGTAATAAGTTTAGTAAGTGTCGTTCTATCGATCATATAAGCATAATATGGCTAATAATATGAGTTAGATTGATAATAGTGAGTGTAATAAGTATAGTAATTGTCGTTCTATCGATCATATAAGCAGAATATGGCTAATAATATGAGTTAGATTGATAATAGTAAGAGTAATGAGTATAGTAATTGTCGTACTATCGATCATATAAGCATAATGTGGCCAATAATATGAGTTAGATTGATAATAATAAGAGTAATGAGTATAGTAATTGTCGTCCTATCGATCATATAAGCATAATATGGCTAATAATATGAGTTAGATTGATAATAATAAGAGTAATGAGTATAGTAATTGTCGTTCTATCGATCATATCTGCATAATATGGTTAATAATATGAGTTAGATTGATAATAATAAGAGTAATGAGTATAGTAATTGTCGTTCTATCGATCATATCTGCATAATATGGTTAATAATATGAGTTACATTGATAATAGTGAGTGTAATAAGTTTAGTAAATGTCGTTCTATCGATCATATAAGCATAATATAGCTAATAATATGAGTTACATTGATAATAATAAGAGTAATAAGTATAGTAATTGTCGTTCTATCGATCATATAAGCAGAATATGGCTAATAATATGAGTTAGATTGATAATAGTAAGAGTAATGAGTATAGTAATTATCGTACTATCGATCATATAAGCATAATGTGGCTAATAATATGAGTTAGATTGATAATAATAAGAGTAATAAGTATAGTAATTGTCGTTCTATCGGTCATATAACCATAATATGGCTAATAATATGAGTTAGATTGATAATAATAGGAGTAATGAGTATAGTAATTGTCGTTCTATCGATCATATCTGCATAATATGGTTAATAATATGAGTTAGATTGATAATAGTGTGTGTAATAAGTTTAGTAAGTGTCGTTCTATCGATCATATAAGCATAATATGGCTAATAATATGAGTTAGATTGATAATAGTGAGTGTAATAAGTATAGTAATTGTCGTTCTATCGATCATATAAGCAGAATATGGCTAATAATATGAGTTAGATTGATAATAGTAAGAGTAATGAGTATAGTAATTGTCGTACTATCGATCATATAAGCATAATGTGGCTAATAATATGAGTTAGATTGATAATAATAAGAGTAATGAGTATAGTAATTGTCGTCCTATCGATCATATAAGCATAATATGGCTAATAATATGAGTTAGATTGATAATAATAAGAGTAATGAGTACAGTAATTGTCGTTCTATCGATCATATCTGCATAATATGGTTAATAATATGAGTTAGATTGATAATAATAAGAGTAATGAGTATAGTAATTGTCGTTCTATCGATCATATCTGCATAATATGGTTAATAATATGAGTTACATTGATAATAGTGAGTGTAATAAGTTTAGTAAATGTCGTTCTATCGATCATATAAGCATAATATAGCTAATAATATGAGTTACATTGATAATAATAAGAGTAATAAGTATAGTAATTGTCGTTCTATCGATCTTATAAGCATAATATGGCTAATAATATGAGTTAGATTGATAATAATAACAGTAATGAGTATAGCAATTGCCGTCCTATCGATCATATAAGCATAATATGGCTAATAATATGAGTTAGATTGATAATAATAAGGGTAATATGTATAGTAATTGTCGTACTATCGATCATATAAGCATAATGTGGCTAATAATATGAGTTAGATTGATAATAATAAGAGTAGTGAGTATAGTAATTGTCGTTCTATCGATCATATCTGCATAATATGGTTAATAATATGAGTTAGATTGGTAATAGTGAGTGTAATAAGTATAGTAATTGTCGTTCTATCGGTCATATGAGCATAATATGGCTAATAATATGAGTTAGATTGATAATAATAAGAGTAATAAGTATAGTAATTGTCGTTCTATCGATCATATAAGCATAATATGGCTAATAATATAAGTTAGATTGATAATAGTGAGTGTTATAAGTATAGTAATTGTCGTTCTATCGATCATATAAGCAGAATATGGCTAATAATATGAGTTAGATTGATAATAGTAAGAGTAATGAGTATAGTAATTATCGTACTATCGATCATATAAGCATAATG
>NW_027474314.1:0-56459 GCF_050947335.1 Megachile rotundata | reverse complement strand
GTCGTTCTATCGACCATGGAAGCATAATATGGCTAATAATATGAGTTAGATTGATAATAATAAGAGTAATAAATATAGTAATTGTCGTTCTATCGATCATATAAGCATAATATGGCTAATAATATGAGTTAGATTGATATTAATAAGAGAAATAGGTATAGTAATTGTCGTTCTATCGATCATATCTGCATAATATGGTTACTAAAATGAGTTAGATTAATAATAATATGACTAATAAGTATAGTAATTGTCGTTCTATCGACCATGGAAGCATAATATGGCTAATATTATGAGTTAGATTGATAATAATAAGAGTAATAAATATAGTAATTGTCGTTCTATCGATCATATAAGCATAATATGGCTAATAATATGAGTTAGATTGATATTAATAAGAGAAATAGGTATAGTAATTGTCGTTCTATCGATCATATCTGCATAATATGGTTACTAATATGAGTTAGATTAATAATAATATGACTAATAAGTATAGTAATTGTCGTTCTATCGACCATGGAAGCATAATATGGATAATAATATGAGTTAGCTTGATAATATTAAGAGTAATAAGTATAGTAATTGTCGTTCTATCGATCATATAAGCATAATATGGCGAATAATATGATTTAGATTGGTAATAATAAGAGTAATAAGTATAGTAATGGTCGTTCTATCGATCATATAAGCATAATATGGCTAATAATATGAGTTAGATTGTATTAATAAGAGTAATAGGTATAGTAATTGTCGTTCTATCGATCATATCTGCATAATATGGTTACTAATATGAGTTAGATTAATAATAATATGACTAATAAGTATAGTAATTGTCGTTCTATCGATCATATCTGCACAATATGGTCAATAATATGAGTTAGATTAATAATAATAAGAATAGTACGTATAGTAATTGCCGTTTTATCGATCATATAAGCATAATATGGATAATAATATGAGTTAGCTTGATAATAATAAGAGAAATAAGTATAGTAATTGTCGTTCTATCGATCATATAAGCATTATATGGCTAATAATATGAATTAGATTGATAGTAATAAGAGTAATAAGTATATTAATTGTTGTTCTATCGATCATATAAGCATAATATGGCTAATAATATGAATTAGATTGATAATAGTAAGAGTAATAAGTACAGTAATTGTCGTTCTATCGATCATATAAGCATAATATGGCGAATAATATGATTTAGATTGGTAATAATAAGAGTAATAAGTATAGTAATGGTCGTTCTATCGATCATATAAGCATAATATGGATAATAATATGAGTTAGCTTGATAATAATAAGAGTAATAAGTATAGTAATTGTCGTTCTATCGATCATATAAGCATAATATGGCTAATAATATGAGTTAGATTGATATTAATAAGAGAAATAGGTATAGTAATTGTCGTTCTATCGATCATATCTGCATAATATGGTTACTAAAATGAGTTAGATTAATAATAATATGACTAATAAGTATAGTAATTGTCGTTCTATCGACCATGGAAGCATAATATGGCTAATATTATGAGTTAGATTGATAATAATAAGAGTAATAAATATAGTAATTGTCGTTCTATCGATCATGGAAGCATAATATGGCTAATAATATGAGTTAGATTGATAATAATAAGAGTAATAAGTATAGTAATTGCCGTTCTATCGACCATAGAAGCATAATATGGTTACTAATATGAGTTAGATTAATAATAATATGATTAATAAGTATAGTAATTGTCGTTCTATCGACCATGGAAGCATAATATGGATAATAATATGAGTTAGCTTGATAATATTAAGAGTAATAAGTATAGTAATTGTCGTTCTATCGATCATGGAAGCATAATATGGCTAATAATATGAGTTAGATTGATAATAATAAGAGTAATAAGTATAGTAATTGCCGTTCTATCGATCATATCTGCACAATATGGTCAATAATATGGGTTAGATTAATAGTAATGAGTGTAATAAGTATAGTAATTGTCGTTCTATCGATCATATAAGCATAATATGGCTAATAATATGAGTTAGATTGATAATAATAACAGTAATAAGTATAGTAATTGTCGTTCTATCGATCATGGAAGCATAATATGGCTAATAATATGAGTTAGATTGATAATAATAAGAGTAATAAGTATAGTAATTGCCGTTCTATCGACCATATAAGCATAATATGGTTACTAATATGAGTTAGATTAATAATAATATGATTAATAAGTATAGTAATTGTCGTTCTATCGACCATGGAAGCATAATATGGATAATAATATGAGTTAGCTTGATAATATTAAGAGTAATAAGTATAGTAATTGTCGTTCTATCGATCATATAAGCATAATATGGCGAATAATATGATTTAGATTGGTAATAATAAGAGTAATAAGTATAGTAATGGTCGTTCTATCGATCATATAAGCATAATATGGCTAATAATATGAATTAGATTGATAATAGTAAGAGTAATAAGTACAGTAATTGTCGTTCTATCGATCATATAAGCATAATATGGCGAATAATATCATTTAGATTGGTAATAATAAGAGTAATAAGTATAGTAATGGTCGTTCTATCGATCATATAAGCATAATATGGATAATAATATGAGTTAGCTTGATAATAATAAGAGTAATAAGTATAGTAATTGTCGTTCTATCGATCATATAAGCATAATATGGCTAATAATATGAATTATATTGATAATAATAAGAGTAATAAGTATAGTAATTGTCGTTCTATCGATCATATAAGCATAATATGGCTAATAATATGAGTTAGATTGATAATAATAACAGTAATAAGTATAGTAATTGTCGTTCTATCGATCATGGAAGCATAATATGGCTAATAATATGAGTTAGATTGTTAATAATAAGAGTAATAAGTATAGTAATTGCCGTTCTATCGACCATATAAGCATAATATGGTTACTAATATGAGTTAGATTAATAATAATATGATTAATAAGTATAGTAATTGTCGTTCTATCGACCATGGAAGCATAATATGGATAATAATATGAGTTAGCTTGATAATAATAAGAGTAATAAGTATAGTAATTGTCGTTCTATCGATCATATAAGCATAATATGGCTAATAATATGAATTAGATTGATAATAATAAGAGTAATAACTATAGTAATTGTCGTTCTATCGATCATATAAGCATAATATGGCTAATAATATGAATTAGATTAATAATAATATGATTAATAAGTATAGTAATTGTCGTTCTATCGACCATGGAAGCATAATATGGCTAATAATATGAGTTAGATTGATAATAATAAGAGTAATAAATATAGTAATTGTCGTTCTATCGATCATATAAGCATAATATGGCTAATAATATGAGTTAGATTGATATTAATAAGAGAAATAGGTATAGTAATTGTCGTTCTATCGATCATATCTGCATAATATGGTTACTAATATGAGTTAGATTAATAATAATATGACTAATAAGTATAGTAATTGTCGTTCTATCGACCATGGAAGCATAATATGGATAATAATATGAGTTAGCTTGATAATATTAAGAGTAATAAGTATAGTAATTGTCGTTCTATCGATCATATAAGCATAATATGGCGAATAATATGATTTAGATTGGTAATAATAAGAGTAATAAGTATAGTAATGGTCGTTCTATCGATCATATAAGCATAATATGGCTAATAATATGAGTTAGATTGATAACAATAAGAGTAATAAGTATAGTAATTGTCGTTCTATCGATCATATAAGCATAATATGGCGAATAATATGATTTAGATTGGTAATAATAAGAGTAATAAGTATAGTAATTGTCGTTCTATCGATCGTATAAGCATAATATGGTTAATAATATTATTTAGATTGATAATAATAAGAGTAATAAGTATAGTAATTGTCGTTCTATCGATCATATATGCATAATATGGCGAATAATATGATTTAGATTGATAATAATAAGAGTAATAAGTATAGTAATTGTCGTTCTATCGACCATATAAGCATAATATGGCGAGTAATATGATTTAGATTGATAATAATAAGAGTAATAAGTATAGTAATTGTCGTTCTATCGATCATATAAGCATAATATGGCTAATAATATGAATTAGATTGATAATAGTAAGAGTAATAAGTACAGTAATTGTCGTTCTATCGATCATATAAGCATAATATGGCGAATAATATGATTTAGATTGGGAATAATAAGAGTAATAAGTATAGTAATGGTCGTTCTATCGATCATATAAGCATAATATGGATAATAATATGAGTTAGCTTGATAATAATAAGAGTAATAAGTATAGTAATTGTCGTTCTATCGATCATATAAGCATAATATGGCTAATAATATGAGTTAGATTGTATTAATAAGAGTAATAGGTATAGTAATTGTCGTTCTATCGATCATATCTGCATAATATGGTTACTAATATGAGTTAGATTAATAATAATATGACTAATAAGTATAGTAATTGTCGTTCTATCGATCATATAAGCATAATATGGCGAATAATATGATTTAGATTGGTAATAATAAGAGTAATAAGTATAGTAATTGTCGTTCTATCGATCATATAAGCATAATATGGCTAATAATATGAGTTAGATTGATAATAATAAGAGTAATATGTATAGTAATTGTCGTTCTATCGATCATATCTGCATAATATGGTTAATAATATGAGTTAGATTAATAATAATAAGAATAGTACGTATAGTAATTGCCGTTTTATCGATCATATAAGCATAATATGGATAATAATATGAGTTAGCTTGATAACAATAAGAGTAATAAGTATAGTAATTGTCGTTCTATCGATCATATAAGCATAATATGGCTAATAATATGAATTATATTGATAGTAATAAGAGTAATAAGTATATTAATTGCCGTTCTATCGATCATGTAAGCATAATATGGCTAATAATATGAATTAGATTGATAATAGTAAGAGTAATAAGTACAGTAATTGTCGTTCTATCGATCATATAAGCATAATATGGCTAATAATATGAATTAGATTGATAATAATAAGAGTAATAAGTATAGTAATTGTCGTTCTATCGATCATATAAGCATAATATGGATAATAATATGAGTTAGCTTGATAATAATAAGAGTAATAAGTATAGTAATTGTCGTTCTATCGATCATATAAGCATAATATGGCTAATAATATGAATTAGATTGATAATAATAAGAGTGATAAGTATAGTAATTGTCGTTCTATCGATCATATAAGCATAATATGGCGAATAATATGATTTAGATTGATAATAATAAGAGTAATAAGTATAGTAATTGTCGTTCTATCGATCATATCTGCACAATATGGTCAATAATATGAGTTAGATTAATAGTAATGAGTGTAATAAGTATAGGAATTGTCGTTCTATCGATCATATAAGCATAATATGGCTAATAATATGAGTTAGATTGATAATAATAACAGTAATAAGTATAGTAATTGTCGTTCTATCGATCATGGAAGCATAATATGGCTAATAATATGAGTTAGATTGATAATAATAAGAGTAATAAGTATAGTAATTGCCGTTCTATCGACCATATAAGCATAATATGGTTACTAATATGAGTTAGATTAATAATAATATGATTAATAAGTATAGTAATTGTCGTTCTATCGACCATGGAAGCATAATATGGATAATAATATGAGTTAGCTTGATAATATTAAGAGTAATAAGTATAGTAATTGTCGTTCTATCGATCATATAAGCATAATATGGCGAATAATATGATTTAGATTGGTAATAATAAGAGTAATAAGTATAGTAATGGTCGTTCTATCGATCATATAAGCATAATATGGCTAATAATATGAATTAGATTGATAATAGTAAGAGTAATAAGTACAGTAATTGTCGTTCTATCGATCATATAAGCATAATATGGCGAATAATATGATTTAGATTGGTAATAATAAGAGTAATAAGTATAGTAATTGTCGTTCTATCGATCATATAAGCATAATATGGCTAATAATATGAGTTAGATTGTATTAATAAGAGTAATAGGTATAGTAATTGTCGTTCTATCGATCATATCTGCATAATATGGTTACTAATATGAGTTAGATTAATAATAATATGACTAATAAGTATAGTAATTGTCGTTCTATCGATCATATAAGCATAATATGGCGAATAATATGAATTAGATTAATAATAATATGATTAATAAGTATAGTAATTGTCGTTCTATCGACCATGGAAGCATAATATGGCTAATAATATGAGTTAGATTGATAATAATAAGAGTAATAAATATAGTAATTGTCGTTCTATCGATCATATAAGCATAATATGGCTAATAATATGAATTAGATTGATAATAATAAGAGTAATAACTATAGTAATTGTCGTTCTATCGATCATATAAGCATAATATGGCTAATAATATGAATTAGATTAATAATAATATGATTAATAAGTATAGTAATTGTCGTTCTATCGACCATGGAAGCATAATATGGCTAATAATATGAGTTAGATTGATAATAATAAGAGTAATAAATATAGTAATTGTCGTTCTATCGATCATATAAGCATAATATGGCTAATAATATGAGTTAGATTGATATTAATAAGAGAAATAGGTATAGTAATTGTCGTTCTATCGATCATATCTGCATAATATGGTTACTAAAATGAGTTAGATTAATAATAATATGACTAATAAGTATAGTAATTGTCGTTCTATCGACCATGGAAGCATAATATGGCTAATATTATGAGTTAGATTGATAATAATAAGAGTAATAAATATAGTAATTGTCGTTCTATCGATCATATAAGCATAATATGGCTAATAATATGAGTTAGATTGATATTAATAAGAGAAATAGGTATAGTAATTGTCGTTCTATCGATCATATCTGCATAATATGGTTACTAATATGAGTTAGATTAATAATAATATGACTAATAAGTATAGTAATTGTCGTTCTATCGACCATGGAAGCATAATATGGATAATAATATGAGTTAGCTTGATAATATTAAGAGTAATAAGTATAGTAATTGTCGTTCTATCGATCATATAAGCATAATATGGCGAATAATATGATTTAGATTGGTAATAATAAGAGTAATAAGTATAGTAATGGTCGTTCTATCGATCATATAAGCATAATATGGCTAATAATATGAGTTAGATTGTATTAATAAGAGTAATAGGTATAGTAATTGTCGTTCTATCGATCATATCTGCATAATATGGTTACTAATATGAGTTAGATTAATAATAATATGACTAATAAGTATAGTAATTGTCGTTCTATCGATCATATCTGCACAATATGGTCAATAATATGAGTTAGATTAATAATAATAAGAATAGTACGTATAGTAATTGCCGTTTTATCGATCATATAAGCATAATATGGATAATAATATGAGTTAGCTTTATAATAATAAGAGAAATAAGTATAGTAATTGTCGTTCTATCGATCATATAAGCATTATATGGCTAATAATATGAATTAGATTGATAGTAATAAGAGTAATAAGTATATTAATTGTTGTTCTATCGATCATATAAGCATAATATGGCTAATAATATGAATTAGATTGATAATAGTAAGAGTAATAAGTACAGTAATTGTCGTTCTATCGATCATATAAGCATAATATGGCGAATAATATGATTTAGATTGGTAATAATAAGAGTAATAAGTATAGTAATGGTCGTTCTATCGATCATATAAGCATAATATGGATAATAATATGAGTTAGCTTGATAATAATAAGAGTAATAAGTATAGTAATTGTCGTTCTATCGATCATATAAGCATAATATGGCTAATAATATGAGTTAGATTGATATTAATAAGAGAAATAGGTATAGTAATTGTCGTTCTATCGATCATATCTGCATAATATGGTTACTAAAATGAGTTAGATTAATAATAATATGACTAATAAGTATAGTAATTGTCGTTCTATCGACCATGGAAGCATAATATGGCTAATATTATGAGTTAGATTGATAATAATAAGAGTAATAAATATAGTAATTGTCGTTCTATCGATCATGGAAGCATAATATGGCTAATAATATGAGTTAGATTGATAATAATAAGAGTAATAAGTATAGTAATTGCCGTTCTATCGACCATATAAGCATAATATGGTTACTAATATGAGTTAGATTAATAATAATATGATTAATAAGTATAGTAATTGTCGTTCTATCGACCATGGAAGCATAATATGGATAATAATATGAGTTAGCTTGATAATATTAAGAGTAATAAGTATAGTAATTGTCGTTCTATCGATCATGGAAGCATAATATGGCTAATAATATGAGTTAGATTGATAATAATAAGAGTAATAAGTATAGTAATTGCCGTTCTATCGATCATATCTGCACAATATGGTCAATAATATGGGTTAGATTAATAGTAATGAGTGTAATAAGTATAGTAATTGTCGTTCTATCGATCATATAAGCATAATATGGCTAATAATATGAGTTAGATTGATAATAATAACAGTAATAAGTATAGTAATTGTCGTTCTATCGATCATGGAAGCATAATATGGCTAATAATATGAGTTAGATTGATAATAATAAGAGTAATAAGTATAGTAATTGCCGTTCTATCGACCATATAAGCATAATATGGTTACTAATATGAGTTAGATTAATAATAATATGATTAATAAGTATAGTAATTGTCGTTCTATCGACCATGGAAGCATAATATGGATAATAATATGAGTTAGCTTGATAATATTAAGAGTAATAAGTATAGTAATTGTCGTTCTATCGATCATATAAGCATAATATGGCGAATAATATGATTTAGATTGATAATAATAAGAGTAATAAGTATAGTAATTGTCGTTCTATCGATCATATAAGCATAATATGGCTAATAATATGAATTAGATTGATAATAGTAAGAGTAATAAGTACAGTAATTGTCGTTCTATCGATCATATAAGCATAATATGGCGAATAATATGATTTAGATTGGGAATAATAAGAGTAATAAGTATAGTAATGGTCGTTCTATCGATCATATAAGCATAATATGGATAATAATATGAGTTAGCTTGATAATAATAAGAGTAATAAGTATAGTAATTGTCGTTCTATCGATCATATAAGCATAATATGGCTAATAATATGAGTTAGATTGTATTAATAAGAGTAATAGGTATAGTAATTGTCGTTCTATCGATCATATCTGCATAATATGGTTACTAATATGAGTTAGATTAATAATAATATGACTAATAAGTATAGTAATTGTCGTTCTATCGATCATATAAGCATAATATGGCGAATAATATGATTTAGATTGGTAATAATAAGAGTAATAAGTATAGTAATTGTCGTTCTATCGATCATATAAGCATAATATGGCTAATAATATGAGTTAGATTGATAATAATAAGAGTAATATGTATAGTAATTGTCGTTCTATCGATCATATCTGCATAATATGGTTAATAATATGAGTTAGATTAATAATAATAAGAATAGTACGTATAGTAATTGCCGTTTTATCGATCATATAAGCATAATATGGATAATAATATGAGTTAGCTTGATAACAATAAGAGTAATAAGTATAGTAATTGTCGTTCTATCGATCATATAAGCATAATATGGCTAATAATATGAATTATATTGATAGTAATAAGAGTAATAAGTATATTAATTGCCGTTCTATCGATCATGTAAGCATAATATGGCTAATAATATGAATTAGATTGATAATAGTAAGAGTAATAAGTACAGTAATTGTCGTTCTATCGATCATATAAGCATAATATGGCTAATAATATGAATTAGATTGATAATAATAAGAGTAATAAGTATAGTAATTGTCGTTCTATCGATCATATAAGCATAATATGGATAATAATATGAGTTAGCTTGATAATAATAAGAGTAATAAGTATAGTAATTGTCGTTCTATCGATCATATAAGCATAATATGGCTAATAATATGAATTAGATTGATAATAATAAGAGTGATAAGTATAGTAATTGTCGTTCTATCGATCATATAAGCATAATATGGCGAATAATATGATTTAGATTGATAATAATAAGAGTAATAAGTATAGTAATTGTCGTTCTATCGATCATATCTGCACAATATGGTCAATAATATGAGTTAGATTAATAGTAATGAGTGTAATAAGTATAGTAATTGTCGTTCTATCGATCATATAAGCATAATATGGCTAATAATATGAGTTAGATTGATAATAATAACAGTAATAAGTATAGTAATTGTCGTTCTATCGATCATGGAAGCATAATATGGCTAATAATATGAGTTAGATTGATAATAATAAGAGTAATAAGTATAGTAATTGCCGTTCTATCGACCATATAAGCATAATATGGTTACTAATATGAGTTAGATTAATAATAATATGATTAATAAGTATAGTAATTGTCGTTCTATCGACCATGGAAGCATAATATGGATAATAATATGAGTTAGCTTGATAATATTAAGAGTAATAAGTATAGTAATTGTCGTTCTATCGATCATATAAGCATAATATGGCGAATAATATGATTTAGATTGGTAATAATAAGAGTAATAAGTATAGTAATGGTCGTTCTATCGATCATATAAGCATAATATGGCTAATAATATGAATTAGATTGATAATAGTAAGAGTAATAAGTACAGTAATTGTCGTTCTATCGATCATATAAGCATAATATGGCGAATAATATGATTTAGATTGGTAATAATAAGAGTAATAAGTATAGTAATTGTCGTTCTATCGATCATATAAGCATAATATGGCTAATAATATGAGTTAGATTGTATTAATAAGAGTAATAGGTATAGTAATTGTCGTTCTATCGATCATATCTGCATAATATGGTTACTAATATGAGTTAGATTAATAATAATATGACTAATAAGTATAGTAATTGTCGTTCTATCGATCATATAAGCATAATATGGCGAATAATATGAATTAGATTAATAATAATATGATTAATAAGTATAGTAATTGTCGTTCTATCGACCATGGAAGCATAATATGGCTAATAATATGAGTTAGATTGATAATAATAAGAGTAATAAATATAGTAATTGTCGTTCTATCGATCATATAAGCATAATATGGCTAATAATATGAATTAGATTGATAATAATAAGAGTAATAACTATAGTAATTGTCGTTCTATCGATCATATAAGCATAATATGGCTAATAATATGAATTAGATTAATAATAATATGATTAAGAAGTATAGTAATTGTCGTTCTATCGACCATGGAAGCATAATATGGCTAATAATATGAGTTAGATTGATAATAATAAGAGTAATAAATATAGTAATTGTCGTTCTATCGATCATATAAGCATAATATGGCTAATAATATGAGTTAGATTGATATTAATAAGAGAAATAGGTATAGTAATTGTCGTTCTATCGATCATATCTGCATAATATGGTTACTAAAATGAGTTAGATTAATAATAATATGACTAATAAGTATAGTAATTGTCGTTCTATCGACCATGGAAGCATAATATGGCTAATATTATGAGTTAGATTGATAATAATAAGAGTAATAAATATAGTAATTGTCGTTCTATCGATCATATAAGCATAATATGGCTAATAATATGAGTTAGATTGATATTAATAAGAGAAATAGGTATAGTAATTGTCGTTCTATCGATCATATCTGCATAATATGGTTACTAATATGAGTTAGATTAATAATAATATGACTAATAAGTATAGTAATTGTCGTTCTATCGACCATGGAAGCATAATATGGATAATAATATGAGTTAGCTTGATAATATTAAGAGTAATAAGTATAGTAATTGTCGTTCTATCGATCATATAAGCATAATATGGCGAATAATATGATTTAGATTGGTAATAATAAGAGTAATAAGTATAGTAATGGTCGTTCTATCGATCATATAAGCATAATATGGCTAATAATATGAGTTAGATTGTATTAATAAGAGTAATAGGTATAGTAATTGTCGTTCTATCGATCATATCTGCATAATATGGTTACTAATATGAGTTAGATTAATAATAATATGACTAATAAGTATAGTAATTGTCGTTCTATCGATCATATCTGCACAATATGGTCAATAATATGAGTTAGATTAATAATAATAAGAATAGTACGTATAGTAATTGCCGTTTTATCGATCATATAAGCATAATATGGATAATAATATGAGTTAGCTTGATAATAATAAGAGAAATAAGTATAGTAATTGTCGTTCTATCGATCATATAAGCATTATATGGCTAATAATATGAATTAGATTGATAGTAATAAGAGTAATAAGTATATTAATTGTTGTTCTATCGATCATATAAGCATAATATGGCTAATAATATGAATTAGATTGATAATAGTAAGAGTAATAAGTACAGTAATTGTCGTTCTATCGATCATATAAGCATAATATGGCGAATAATATGATTTAGATTGGTAATAATAAGAGTAATAAGTATAGTAATGGTCGTTCTATCGATCATATAAGCATAATATGGATAATAATATGAGTTAGCTTGATAATAATAAGAGTAATAAGTATAGTAATTGTCGTTCTATCGATCATATAAGCATAATATGGCTAATAATATGAGTTAGATTGATATTAATAAGAGAAATAGGTATAGTAATTGTCGTTCTATCGATCATATCTGCATAATATGGTTACTAAAATGAGTTAGATTAATAATAATATGACTAATAAGTATAGTAATTGTCGTTCTATCGACCATGGAAGCATAATATGGCTAATATTATGAGTTAGATTGATAATAATAAGAGTAATAAATATAGTAATTGTCGTTCTATCGATCATGGAAGCATAATATGGCTAATAATATGAGTTAGATTGATAATAATAAGAGTAATAAGTATAGTAATTGCCGTTCTATCGACCATAGAAGCATAATATGGTTACTAATATGAGTTAGATTAATAATAATATGATTAATAAGTATAGTAATTGTCGTTCTATCGACCATGGAAGCATAATATGGATAATAATATGAGTTAGCTTGATAATATTAAGAGTAATAAGTATAGTAATTGTCGTTCTATCGATCATGGAAGCATAATATGGCTAATAATATGAGTTAGATTGATAATAATAAGAGTAATAAGTATAGTAATTGCCGTTCTATCGATCATATCTGCACAATATGGTCAATAATATGGGTTAGATTAATAGTAATGAGTGTAATAAGTATAGTAATTGTCGTTCTATCGATCATATAAGCATAATATGGCTAATAATATGAGTTAGATTGATAATAATAACAGTAATAAGTATAGTAATTGTCGTTCTATCGATCATGGAAGCATAATATGGCTAATAATATGAGTTAGATTGATAATAATAAGAGTAATAAGTATAGTAATTGCCGTTCTATCGACCATATAAGCATAATATGGTTACTAATATGAGTTAGATTAATAATAATATGATTAATAAGTATAGTAATTGTCGTTCTATCGACCATGGAAGCATAATATGGATAATAATATGAGTTAGCTTGATAATATTAAGAGTAATAAGTATAGTAATTGTCGTTCTATCGATCATATAAGCATAATATGGCGAATAATATGATTTAGATTGGTAATAATAAGAGTAATAAGTATAGTAATGGTCGTTCTATCGATCATATAAGCATAATATGGCTAATAATATGAATTAGATTGATAATAGTAAGAGTAATAAGTACAGTAATTGTCGTTCTATCGATCATATAAGCATAATATGGCGAATAATATCATTTAGATTGGTAATAATAAGAGTAATAAGTATAGTAATGGTCGTTCTATCGATCATATAAGCATAATATGGATAATAATATGAGTTAGCTTGATAATAATAAGAGTAATAAGTATAGTAATTGTCGTTCTATCGATCATATAAGCATAATATGGCTAATAATATGAATTAGATTGATAATAATAAGAGTAATAAGTATAGTAATTGTCGTTCTATCGATCATATAAGCATAATATGGCTAATAATATGAGTTAGATTGATAATAATAACAGTAATAAGTATAGTAATTGTCGTTCTATCGATCATGGAAGCATAATATGGCTAATAATATGAGTTAGATTGTTAATAATAAGAGTAATAAGTATAGTAATTGCCGTTCTATCGACCATATAAGCATAATATGGTTACTAATATGAGTTAGATTAATAATAATATGATTAATAAGTATAGTAATTGTCGTTCTATCGACCATGGAAGCATAATATGGATAATAATATGAGTTAGCTTGATAATAATAAGAGTAATAAGTATAGTAATTGTCGTTCTATCGATCATATAAGCATAATATGGCTAATAATATGAATTAGATTGATAATAATAAGAGTAATAACTATAGTAATTGTCGTTCTATCGATCATATAAGCATAATATGGCTAATAATATGAATTAGATTAATAATAATATGATTAATAAGTATAGTAATTGTCGTTCTATCGACCATGGAAGCATAATATGGCTAATAATATGAGTTAGATTGATAATAATAAGAGTAATAAATATAGTAATTGTCGTTCTATCGATCATATAAGCATAATATGGCTAATAATATGAGTTAGATTGATATTAATAAGAGAAATAGGTATAGTAATTGTCGTTCTATCGATCATATCTGCATAATATGGTTACTAATATGAGTTAGATTAATAATAATATGACTAATAAGTATAGTAATTGTCGTTCTATCGACCATGGAAGCATAATATGGATAATAATATGAGTTAGCTTGATAATATTAAGAGTAATAAGTATAGTAATTGTCGTTCTATCGATCATATAAGCATAATATGGCGAATAATATGATTTAGATTGGTAATAATAAGAGTAATAAGTATAGTAATGGTCGTTCTATCGATCATATAAGCATAATATGGCTAATAATATGAGTTAGATTGATAACAATAAGAGTAATAAGTATAGTAATTGTCGTTCTATCGATCATATAAGCATAATATGGCGAATAATATGATTTAGATTGGTAATAATAAGAGTAATAAGTATAGTAATTGTCGTTCTATCGATCGTATAAGCATAATATGGTTAATAATATTATTTAGATTGATAATAATAAGAGTAATAAGTATAGTAATTGTCGTTCTATCGATCATATATGCATAATATGGCGAATAATATGATTTAGATTGATAATAATAAGAGTAATAAGTATAGTAATTGTCGTTCTATCGACCATATAAGCATAATATGGCGAGTAATATGATTTAGATTGATAATAATAAGAGTAATAAGTATAGTAATTGTCGTTCTATCGATCATATAAGCATAATATGGCTAATAATATGAATTAGATTGATAATAGTAAGAGTAATAAGTACAGTAATTGTCGTTCTATCGATCATATAAGCATAATATGGCGAATAATATGATTTAGATTGGGAATAATAAGAGTAATAAGTATAGTAATGGTCGTTCTATCGATCATATAAGCATAATATGGATAATAATATGAGTTAGCTTGATAATAATAAGAGTAATAAGTATAGTAATTGTCGTTCTATCGATCATATAAGCATAATATGGCTAATAATATGAGTTAGATTGTATTAATGAGAGTAATAGGTATAGTAATTGTCGTTCTATCGATCATATCTGCATAATATGGTTACTAATATGAGTTAGATTAATAATAATATGACTAATAAGTATAGTAATTGTCGTTCTATCGATCATATAAGCATAATATGGCGAATAATATGATTTAGATTGGTAATAATAAGAGTAATAAGTATAGTAATTGTCGTTCTATCGATCATATAAGCATAATATGGCTAATAATATGAGTTAGATTGATAATAATAAGAGTAATATGTATAGTAATTGTCGTTCTATCGATCATATCTGCATAATATGGTTAATAATATGAGTTAGATTAATAATAATAAGAATAGTACGTATAGTAATTGCCGTTTTATCGATCATATAAGCATAATATGGATAATAATATGAGTTAGCTTGATAACAATAAGAGTAATAAGTATAGTAATTGTCGTTCTATCGATCATATAAGCATAATATGGCTAATAATATGAATTATATTGATAGTAATAAGAGTAATAAGTATATTAATTGCCGTTCTATCGATCATGTAAGCATAATATGGCTAATAATATGAATTAGATTGATAATAGTAAGAGTAATAAGTACAGTAATTGTCGTTCTATCGATCATATAAGCATAATATGGCTAATAATATGAATTAGATTGATAATAATAAGAGTAATAAGTATAGTAATTGTCGTTCTATCGATCATATAAGCATAATATGGATAATAATATGAGTTAGCTTGATAATAATAAGAGTAATAAGTATAGTAATTGTCGTTCTATCGATCATATAAGCATAATATGGCTAATAATATGAATTAGATTGATAATAATAAGAGTGATAAGTATAGTAATTGTCGTTCTATCGATCATATAAGCATAATATGGCGAATAATATGATTTAGATTGATAATAATAAGAGTAATAAGTATAGTAATTGTCGTTCTATCGATCATATCTGCACAATATGGTCAATAATATGAGTTAGATTAATAGTAATGAGTGTAATAAGTATAGTAATTGTCGTTCTATCGATCATATAAGCATAATATGGCTAATAATATGAGTTAGATTGATAATAATAACAGTAATAAGTATAGTAATTGTCGTTCTATCGATCATGGAAGCATAATATGGCTAATAATATGAGTTAGATTGATAATAATAAGAGTAATAAGTATAGTAATTGCCGTTCTATCGACCATATAAGCATAATATGGTTACTAATATGAGTTAGATTAATAATAATATGATTAATAAGTATAGTAATTGTCGTTCTATCGACCATGGAAGCATAATATGGATAATAATATGAGTTAGCTTGATAATATTAAGAGTAATAAGTATAGTAATTGTCGTTCTATCGATCATATAAGCATAATATGGCGAATAATATGATTTAGATTGGTAATAATAAGAGTAATAAGTATAGTAATGGTCGTTCTATCGATCATATAAGCATAATATGGCTAATAATATGAATTACATTGATAATAGTAAGAGTAATAAGTACAGTAATTGTCGTTCTATCGATCATATAAGCATAATATGGCGAATAATATGATTTAGATTGGTAATAATAAGAGTAATAAGTATAGTAATTGTCGTTCTATCAATCATATAAGCATAATATGGCTAATAATATGAGTTAGATTGTATTAATAAGAGTAATAGGTATAGTAATTGTCGTTCTATCGATCATATCTGCATAATATGGTTACTAATATGAGTTAGATTAATAATAATATGACTAATAAGTATAGTAATTGTCGTTCTATCGATCATATAAGCATAATATGGCGAATAATATGAATTAGATTAATAATAATATGATTAATAAGTATAGTAATTGTCGTTCTATCGACCATGGAAGCATAATATGGCTAATAATATGAGTTAGATTGATAATAATAAGAGTAATAAATATAGTAATTGTCGTTCTATCGATCATATAAGCATAATATGGCTAATAATATGAATTAGATTGATAATAATAAGAGTAATAACTATAGTAATTGTCGTTCTATCGATCATATAAGCATAATATGGCTAATAATATGAATTAGATTAATAATAATATGATTAATAAGTATAGTAATTGTCGTTCTATCGACCATGGAAGCATAATATGGCTAATAATATGAGTTAGATTGATAATAATAAGAGTAATAAATATAGTAATTGTCGTTCTATCGATCATATAAGCATAATATGGCTAATAATATGAGTTAGATTGATATTAATAAGAGAAATAGGTATAGTAATTGTCGTTCTATCGATCATATCTGCATAATATGGTTACTAAAATGAGTTAGATTAATAATAATATGACTAATAAGTATAGTAATTGTCGTTCTATCGACCATGGAAGCATAATATGGCTAATATTATGAGTTAGATTGATAATAATAAGAGTAATAAATATAGTAATTGTCGTTCTATCGATCATATAAGCATAATATGGCTAATAATATGAGTTAGATTGATATTAATAAGAGAAATAGGTATAGTAATTGTCGTTCTATCGATCATATCTGCATAATATGGTTACTAATATGAGTTAGATTAATAATAATATGACTAATAAGTATAGTAATTGTCGTTCTATCGACCATGGAAGCATAATATGGATAATAATATGAGTTAGCTTGATAATATTAAGAGTAATAAGTATAGTAATTGTCGTTCTATCGATCATATAAGCATAATATGGCGAATAATATGATTTAGGTTGGTAATAATAAGAGTAATAAGTATAGTAATGGTCGTTCTATCGATCATATAAGCATAATATGGCTAATAATATGAGTTAGATTGTATTAATAAGAGTAATAGGTATAGTAATTGTCGTTCTATCGATCATATCTGCATAATATGGTTACTAATACGAGTTAGATTAATAATAATATGACTAATAAGTATAGTAATTGTCGTTCTATCGATCATATCTGCACAATATGGTCAATAATATGAGTTAGATTAATAATAATAAGAATAGTACGTATAGTAATTGCCGTTTTATCGATCATATAAGCATAATATGGATAATAATATGAGTTAGCTTGATAATAATAAGAGAAATAAGTATAGTAATTGTCGTTCTATCGATCATATAAGCATTATATGGCTAATAATATGAATTAGATTGATAGTAATAAGAGTAATGAGTATATTAATTGTTGTTCTATCGATCATATAAGCATAATATGGCTAATAATATGAATTAGATTGATAATAGTAAGAGTAATAAGTACAGTAATTGTCGTTCTATCGATCATATAAGCATAATATGGCGAATAATATGATTTAGATTGGTAATAATAAGAGTAATAAGTATAGTAATGGTCGTTCTATCGATCATATAAGCATAATATGGATAATAATATGAGTTAGCTTGATAATAATAAGAGTAATAAGTATAGTAATTGTCGTTCTATCGATCATATAAGCATAATATGGCTAATAATATGAATTAGATTGATAATAATAAGAGTAATAAGTATAGTAATTGTCGTTCTATAGATCATATAAGCATAATATGGATAATAATATGAGTTACCTTGATAATAATAAGAGTAATAAGTATAGTAATTGTCGTTCTTTCGATCATATAAGCATAATATGGCGAATAATATGATTTAGATTGATAATAATAAGAGTAATAAGTATATTAATTGTCGTTCTATCGATCATATAAGCATAATATGGCTAATAATATGAATTAGATTGATAATAATAAGAGTAATAAGTATAGTAATTGTCGTTCTATCGATCATATAAGCATAATATCGCTAATAATATGAGTTAGATTGATAACAATAAGAGTACTAAGTATAGTAATTACCGGTCTATCGATCATATATGCATAATGTGGCTAATAATATGAGTCAGTTTGATAATAATAAGAGTAATAAGTATATTAATTGTCGTTCTATCGATCATATAAGCATAATATGGCTAATAATATGAATTAGATTGATAACAATAAGAGTAATAAGTATAGTAATTGTCGTTCTATCGATCATATAGCATAATATGGCGAATAATATGATTTAGATTGGTAATAATAAGAGTAATAAGTATAGTAATTGTCGTTCTATCGATCGTATAAGCATAATATGGTTAATAATATTATTTAGATTGATAATAATAAGAGTAATAAGTATAGTAATTGTCGTTCTATCGATCATATATGCATAATATGGCGAATAATATGATTTAGATTGATAATAATAAGAGTAATAAGTATAGTAATTGTCGTTCTATCGACCATATAAGCATAATATGGCGAGTAATATGATTTAGATTGATAATAATAAGAGTAATAAGTATAGTAATTGTCGTTCTATCGATCATATAAGCATAATATGGCTAATAATATGAATTAGATTGATAATAGTAAGAGTAATAAGTACAGTAATTGTCGTTCTATCGATCATATAAGCATAATATGGCGAATAATATGATTTAGATTGGGAATAATAAGAGTAATAAGTATAGTAATGGTCGTTCTATCGATCATATAAGCATAATATGGATAATAATATGAGTTAGCTTGATAATAATAAGAGTAATAAGTATAGTAATTGTCGTTCTATCGATCATATAAGCATAATATGGCTAATAATATGAGTTAGATTGTATTAATAAGAGTAATAGGTATAGTAATTGTCGTTCTATCGATCATATCTGCATAATATGGTTACTAATATGAGTTAGATTAATAATAATATGACTAATAAGTATAGTAATTGTCGTTCTATCGATCATATAAGCATAATATGGCGAATAATATGATTTAGATTGGTAATAATAAGAGTAATAAGTATAGTAATTGTCGTTCTATCGATCATATAAGCATAATATGGCTAATAATATGAGTTAGATTGATAATAATAAGAGTAATATGTATAGTAATTGTCGTTCTATCGATCATATCTGCATAATATGGTTAATAATATGAGTTAGATTAATAATAATAAGAATAGTACGTATAGTAATTGCCGTTTTATCGATCATATAAGCATAATATGGATAATAATATGAGTTAGCTTGATAACAATAAGAGTAATAAGTATAGTAATTGTCGTTCTATCGATCATATAAGCATAATATGGCTAATAATATGAATTATATTGATAGTAATAAGAGTAATAAGTATATTAATTGCCGTTCTATCGATCATGTAAGCATAATATGGCTAATAATATGAATTAGATTGATAATAGTAAGAGTAATAAGTACAGTAATTGTCGTTCTATCGATCATATAAGCATAATATGGCTAATAATATGAATTAGATTGATAATAATAAGAGTAATAAGTATAGTAATTGTCGTTCTATCGATCATATAAGCATAATATGGATAATAATATGAGTTAGCTTGATAATAATAAGAGTAATAAGTATAGTAATTGTCGTTCTATCGATCATATAAGCATAATATGGCTAATAATATGAATTAGATTGATAATAATAAGAGTGATAAGTATAGTAATTGTCGTTCTATCGATCATATAAGCATAATATGGCGAGTAATATGATTTAGATTGATAATAATAAGAGTAATAAGTATAGTAATTGTCGTTCTATCGATCATATCTGCACAATATGGTCAATAATATGAGTTAGATTAATAGTAATGAGTGTAATAAGTATAGTAATTGTCGTTCTATCGATCATATAAGCATAATATGGCTAATAATATGAGTTAGATTGATAATAATAACAGTAATAAGTATAGTAATTGTCGTTCTATCGATCATGGAAGCATAATATGGCTAATAATATGAGTTAGATTGATAATAATAAGAGTAATAAGTATAGTAATTGCCGTTCTATCGACCATATAAGCATAATATGGTTACTAATATGAGTTAGATTAATAATAATATGATTAATAAGTATAGTAATTGTCGTTCTATCGACCATGGAAGCATAATATGGATAATAATATGAGCTAGCTTGATAATATTAAGAGTAATAAGTATAGTAATTGTCGTTCTATCGATCATATAAGCATAATATGGCGAATAATATGATTTAGATTGGTAATAATAAGAGTAATAAGTATAGTAATGGTCGTTCTATCGATCATATAAGCATAATATGGCTAATAATATGAATTAGATTGATAATAGTAAGAGTAATAAGTACAGTAATTGTCGTTCTATCGATCATATAAGCATAATATGGCGAATAATATGATTTAGATTGGTAATAATAAGAGTAATAAGTATAGTAATTGTCGTTCTATCGATCATATAAGCATAATATGGCTAATAATATGAGTTAGATTGTATTAATAAGAGTAATAGGTATAGTAATTGTCGTTCTATCGATCATATCTGCATAATATGGTTACTAATATGAGTTAGATTAATAATAATATGACTAATAAGTATAGTAATTGTCGTTCTATCGATCATATAAGCATAATATGGCGAATAATATGAATTAGATTAATAATAATATGATTAATAAGTATAGTAATTGTCGTTCTATCGACCATGGAAGCATAATATGGCTAATAATATGAGTTAGATTGATAATAATAAGAGTAATAAATATAGTAATTGTCGTTCTATCGATCATATAAGCATAATATGGCTAATAATATGAATTAGATTGATAATAATAAGAGTAATAACTATAGTAATTGTCGTTCTATCGATCATATAAGCATAATATGGCTAATAATATGAATTAGATTAATAATAATATGATTAATAAGTATAGTAATTGTCGTTCTATCGACCATGGAAGCATAATATGGCTAATAATATGAGTTAGATTGATAATAATAAGAGTAATAAATATAGTAATTGTCGTTCTATCGATCATATAAGCATAATATGGCTAATAATATGAGTTAGATTGATATTAATAAGAGAAATAGGTATAGTAATTGTCGTTCTATCGATCATATCTGCATAATATGGTTACTAAAATGAGTTAGATTAATAATAATATGACTAATAAGTATAGTAATTGTCGTTCTATCGACCATGGAAGCATAATATGGCTAATAATATGAGTTAGATTGATAATAATAAGAGTAATAAATATAGTAATTGTCGTTCTATCGATCATATAAGCATAATATGGCTAATAATATGAGTTAGATTGATATTAATATGAGAAATAGGTATAGTAATTGTCGTTCTATCGATCATATCTGCATAATATGGTTACTAATATGAGTTAGATTAATAATAATATGACTAATAAGTATAGTAATTGTCGTTCTATCGACCATGGAAGCATAATATGGATAATAATATGAGTTAGCTTGATAATATTAAGAGTAATAAGTATAGTAATTGTCGTTCTATCGATCATATAAGCATAATATGGCGAATAATATGATTTAGATTGGTAATAATAAGAGTAATAAGTATAGTAATGGTCGTTCTATCGATCATATAAGCATAATATGGCTAATAATATGAGTTAGATTGTATTAATAAGAGTAATAGGTATAGTAATTGTCGTTCTATCGATCATATCTGCATAATATGGTTACTAATATGAGTTAGATTAATAATAATATGACTAATAAGTATAGTAATTGTCGTTCTATCGATCATATCTGCACAATATGGTCAATAATATGAGTTAGATTAATAATAATAAGAATAGTACGTATAGTAATTGCCGTTTTATCGATCATATAAGCATAATATGGATAATAATATGAGTTAGCTTGATAATAATAAGAGAAATAAGTATAGTAATTGTCGTTCTATCGATCATATAAGCATTATATGGCTAATAATATGAATTAGATTGATAGTAATAAGAGTAATAAGTATATTAATTGTTGTTCTATCGATCATATAAGCATAATATGGCTAATAATATGAATTAGATTGATAATAGTAAGAGTAATAAGTACAGTAATTGTCGTTCTATCGATCATATAAGCATAATATGGCGAATAATATGATTTAGATTGGTAATAATAAGAGTAATAAGTATAGTAATGGTCGTTCTATCGATCATATAAGCATAATATGGATAATAATATGAGTTAGCTTGATAATAATAAGAGTAATAAGTATAGTAATTGTCGTTCTATCGATCATATAAGCATAATATGGCTAATAATATGAATTAGATTGATAATAATAAGAGTAATAAGTATAGTAATTGTCGTTCTATCGATCATATAAGCATAATATGGATAATAATATGAGTTACCTTGATAATAATAAGAGTAATAAGTATAGTAATTGTCGTTCTATCGATCATATAAGCATAATATGGCGAATAATATGATTTAGATTGATAATAATAAGAGTAATAAGTATATTAATTGTCGTTCTATCGATCATATAAGCATAATATGGCTAATAATATGAATTAGATTGATAATAATAAGAGTAATAAGTATAGTAATTGTCGTTCTATCGATCATATAAGCATAATATCGCTAATAATATGAGTTAGATTGATAACAATAAGAGTACTAAGTATAGTAATTACCGGTCTATCGATCATATATGCATAATGTGGCTAATAATATGAGTCAGTTTGATAATAATAAGAGTAATAAGTATATTAATTGTCGTTCTATCGATCATATAAGCATAATATGGCTAATAATATGAATTAGATTGATAACAATAAGAGTAATAAGTATAGTAATTGTCGTTCTATCGATCATATAAGCATAATATGGCGAAGAATATGATTTAGATTGGTAATAATAAGAGTAATAAGTATACTAATTGTCGTTCTATCGATCGTATAAGCATAATATGGTTAATAATATTATTTAGATTGATAATAATAAGAGTAATAAGTATAGTAATTGTCGTTCTATCGATCATATATGCATAATATGGCGAATAATATGATTTAGATTGATAATAATAAGAGTAATAAGTATAGTAATTGTCGTTCTATCGACCATATAAGCATAATATGGCGAGTAATATGATTTAGATTGATAATAATAAGAGTAATAAGTATAGTAATTGTCGTTCTATCGAACATATAAGCATAATATGGCTAATAATATGAATTAGATTGATAATAGTAAGAGTAATAAGTACAGTAATTGTCGTTCTATCGATCATATAAGCATAATATGGCGAATAATATGATTTAGATTGGGAATAATAAGAGTAATAAGTATAGTAATGGTCGTTCTATCGATCATATAAGCATAATATGGATAATAATATGAGTTAGCTTGATAATAATAAGAGTAATAAGTATAGTAATTGTCGTTCTATCGATCATATAAGCATAATATGGCTAATAATATGAGTTAGATTGTATTAATAAGAGTAATAGGTATAGTAATTGTCGTTCTATCGATCATATCTGCATAATATGGTTACTAATATGAGTTAGATTAATAATAATATGACTAATAAGTATAGTAATTGTCGTTCTATCGATCATATAAGCATAATATGGCGAATAATATGATTTAGATTGGTAATAATAAGAGTAATAAGTATAGTAATTGTCGTTCTATCGATCATATAAGCATAATATGGCTAATAATATGAATTAGATTGATAATAATAAGAGTAATAAGTATAGTAATTGTCGTTCTATCGATCATATAAGCATAATATGGCGAATAATATGATTTAGATTGATAATAATAAGAGTAATAAGTATAGTAATTGTCGTTCTATCGATCATATAAGCATAATATGGCTAATAATATGAGTTAGATTGATATTAATAAGAGTAATAGGTATAGTAATTGTGGTTCTATCGATCATATCTGCATAATACGGTTAATAATATGAGTTAGAATAATAATAATATGAATAATAAGTATAGTAATCGTCGTTCCATCGACCATGGAAGCATAATATGGCTAATAATATGAGTTAGATTGAAAATAATAAGAGTAATAAGTATAGTAATTGCCGTTCTATCGACCATATAAGCATAATATGGCGAGTAATATGATTTAGATTGATAATAATAAGAGTAATAAGTATAGTAATTGTCGTTCTATCGATCATATAAGCATAATATGGCTAATAATATGAGTTAGATTGATAATAATAAGAGTAATATGTATAGTAATTGTCGTTCTATCGATCATATCTGCATAATATGGTTAATAATATGAGTTAGATTAATAATAATAAGAATAGTACGTATAGTAATTGCCGTTTTATCGATCATATAAGCATAATATGGATAATAATATGAGTTAGCTTGATAACAATAAGAGTAATAAGTATAGTAATTGTCGTTCTATCGATCATATAAGCATAATATGGCTAATAATATGATTTATATTGATAGTAATAAGAGTAATAAGTATATTAATTGCCGTTCTATCGATCATGTAAGCATAATATGGCTAATAATATGAATTAGATTGATAATAGTAAGAGTAATAAGTACAGTAATTGTCGTTCTATCGATCATATAAGCATAATATGGCTAATAATATGAATTAGATTGATAAGAATAAGAGTAATAAGTATAGTAATTGTCGTTCTATCGATCATATAAGCATAATATGGATAATAATATGAGTTAGCTTGATAATAATAAGAGTAATAAGTATAGTAATTGTCGTTCTATCGATCATATAAGCATAATATGGCTAATAATATGAATTAGATTGATAATAATAAGAGTGATAAGTATAGTAATTGTCGTTCTATCGATCATATAAGCATAATATGGCGAATAATATGATTTAGATTGATAATAATAAGAGTAATAAGTATAGTAATTGTCGTTCTATCGATCATATCTGCACAATATGGTCAATAATATGAGTTAGATTAATAGTAATGAGTGTAATAAGTATAGTAATTGTCGTTCTATCGATCATATAAGCATAATATGGCTAATAATATGAGTTAGATTGATAATAATAACAGTAATAAGTATAGTAATTGTCGTTCTATCGATCATGGAAGCATAATATGGCTAATAATATGAGTTAGATTGATAATAATAAGAGTAATAAGTATAGTAATTGCCGTTCTATCGACCATATAAGCATAATATGGTTACTAATATGAGTTAGATTAATAATAATATGATTAATAAGTATAGTAATTGTCGTTCTATCGACCATGGAAGCATAATATGGATAATAATATGAGTTAGCTTGATAATATTAAGAGTAATAAGTATAGTAATTGTCGTTCTATCGATCATATAAGCATAATATGGCGAATAATATGATTTAGATTGGTAATAATAAGCGTAGTAAGTATAGTATTGGTCGTTCTATCGATCATATAAGCATAATATGGCTAATAATATGAATTAGATTGATAATAGTAAGAGTAATAAGTACAGTAATTGTCGTTCTATCGATCATATATGCATAATATGGCGAATAATATGATTTAGATTGATAATAATAAGAGTAATAAGTATAGTAATTGTCGTTCTATCGACCATATAAGCATAATATGGCGAGTAATATGATTTAGATTGATAATAATAAGAGTAATAAGTATAGTAATTGTCGTTCTATCGAACATATAAGCATAATATGGCTAATAATATGAATTAGATTGATAATAGTAAGAGTAATAAGTACAGTAATTGTCGTTCTATCGATCATATAAGCATAATATGGCGAATAATATGATTTAGATTGGGAATAATAAGAGTAATAAGTATAGTAATGGTCGTTCTATCGATCATATAAGCATAATATGGATAATAATATGAGTTAGCTTGATAATAATAAGAGTAATAAGTATAGTAATTGTCGTTCTATCGATCATATAAGCATAATATGGCTAATAATATGAGTTAGATTGTATTAATAAGAGTAATAGGTATAGTAATTGTCGTTCTATCGATCATATCTGCATAATATGGTTACTAATATGAGTTAGATTAATAATAATATGACTAATAAGTATAGTAATTGTCGTTCTATCGATCATATAAGCATAATATGGCGAATAATATGATTTAGATTGGTAATAATAAGAGTAATAAGTATAGTAATTGTCGTTCTATCGATCATATAAGCATAATATGGCTAATAATATGAATTAGATTGATAATAATAAGAGTAATAAGTATAGTAATTGTCGTTCTATCGATCATATAAGCATAATATGGCGAATAATATGATTTAGATTGATAATAATAAGAGTAATAAGTATAGTAATTGTCGTTCTATCGATCATATAAGCATAATATGGCTAATAATATGAGTTAGATTGATATTAATAAGAGTAATAGGTATAGTAATTGTGGTTCTATCGATCATATCTGCATAATACGGTTAATAATATGAGTTAGAATAATAATAATATGAATAATAAGTATAGTAATCGTCGTTCCATCGACCATGGAAGCATAATATGGCTAATAATATGAGTTAGATTGAAAATAATAAGAGTAATAAGTATAGTAATTGCCGTTCTATCGACCATATAAGCATAATATGGCGAGTAATATGATTTAGATTGATAATAATAAGAGTAATAAGTATAGTAATTGTCGTTCTATCGATCATATAAGCATAATATGGCTAATAATATGAGTTAGATTGATAATAATAAGAGTAATATGTATAGTAATTGTCGTTCTATCGATCATATCTGCATAATATGGTTAATAATATGAGTTAGATTAATAATAATAAGAATAGTACGTATAGTAATTGCCGTTTTATCGATCATATAAGCATAATATGGATAATAATATGAGTTAGCTTGATAACAATAAGAGTAATAAGTATAGTAATTGTCGTTCTATCGATCATATAAGCATAATATGGCTAATAATATGATTTATATTGATAGTAATAAGAGTAATAAGTATATTAATTGCCGTTCTATCGATCATATAAGCATAATATGGCTAATAATATGAATTAGATTGATAATAATAAGAGTAATAAGTATAGTAATGGTCGTTCTATCGATCATATAAGCATAATATGGCTAATAATATGAATTAGATTGATAATAGTAAGAGTAATAAGTACAGTAATTGTCGTTCTATCGATCATATAAGCATAATATGGCGAATAATATGATTTAGATTGGTAATAATAAGAGTAATAAGTATAGTAATTGTCGTTCTATCGACCATGGAAGCATAATATGGCTAATAATATGAGTTAGATTGTATTAATAAGAGTAATAGGTATAGTAATTGTCGTTCTATCGATCATATCTGCATAATATGGTTACTAATATGAGTTAGATTAATAATAATATGACTAATAAGTATAGTAATTGTCGTTCTATCGATCATATAAGCATAATATGGCGAATAATATGAATTAGATTAATAATAATATGATTAATAAGTATAGTAATTGTCGTTCTATCGACCATGGAAGCATAATATGGCTAATAATATGAGTTAGATTGATAATAATAAGAGTAATAAATATAGTAATTGTCGTTCTATCGATCATATAAGCATAATATGGCTAATAATATGAATTAGATTGATAATAATAAGAGTAATAACTATAGTAATTGTCGTTCTATCGATCATATAAGCATAATATGGCTAATAATATGAATTAGATTAATAATAATATGATTAATAAGTATAGTAATTGTCGTTCTATCGACCATGGAAGCATAATATGGCTAATAATATGAGTTAGATTGATAATAATAAGAGTAATAAATATAGTAATTGTCGTTCTATCGATCATATAAGCATAATATGGCTAATAATATGAGTTAGATTGATATTAATAAGAGAAATAGGTATAGTAATTGTCGTTCTATCGATCATATCTGCATAATATGGTTACTAAAATGAGTTAGATTAATAATAATATGACTAATAAGTATAGTAATTGTCGTTCTATCGACCATGGAAGCATAATATGGCTAATAATACGAGTTAGATTGATAATAATAAGAGTAATAAATATAGTAATTGTCGTTCTATCGATCATATAAGCATAATATGGCTAATAATATGAGTTAGATTGATATTAATATGAGAAATAGGTATAGTAATTGTCGTTCTATCGATCATATCTGCATAATATGGTTACTAATATGAGTTAGATTAATAATAATATGACTAATAAGTATAGTAATTGTCGTTCTATCGACCATGGAAGCATAATATGGATAATAATATGAGTTAGCTTGATAATATTAAGAGTAATAAGTATAGTAATTGTCGTTCTATCGATCATATAAGCATAATATGGCGAATAATATGATTTAGATTGGTAATAATAAGAGTAATAAGTATAGTAATGGTCGTTCTATCGATCATATAAGCATAATATGGCTAATAATATGAGTTAGATTGTATTAATAAGAGTAATAGGTATAGTAATTGTCGTTCTATCGATCATATCTGCATAATATGGTTACTAATATGAGTTAGATTAATAATAATATGACTAATAAGTATAGTAATTGTCGTTCTATCGATCATATCTGCACAATATGGTCAATAATATGAGTTAGATTAATAATAATAAGAATAGTACGTATAGTAATTGCCGTTTTATCGATCATATAAGCATAATATGGATAATAATATGAGTTAGCTTGATAATAATAAGAGAAATAAGTATAGTAATTGTCGTTCTATCGATCATATAAGCATTATATGGCTAATAATATGAATTAGATTGATAGTAATAAGAGTAATAAGTATATTAATTGTTGTTCTATCGATCATATAAGCATAATATGGCTAATAATATGAATTAGATTGATAATAGTAAGAGTAATAAGTACAGTAATTGTCGTTCTATCGATCATATAAGCATAATATGGCGAATAATATGATTTAGATTGGTAATAATAAGAGTAATAAGTATAGTAATGGTCGTTCTATCGATCATATAAGCATAATATGGATAATAATATGAGTTAGCTTGATAATAATAAGAGTAATAAGTATAGTAATTGTCGTTCTATCGATCATATAAGCATAATATGGCTAATAATATGAATTAGATTGATAATAATAAGAGTAATAAGTACAGTAATTGTCGTTCTATCGATCATATAAGCATAATATGGATAATAATATGAGTTACCTTGATAATAATAAGAGTAATAAGTATAGTAATTGTCGTTCTATCGATCATATAAGCATAATATGGCGAATAATATGATTTAGATTGATAATAATAAGAGTAATAAGTATATTAATTGTCGTTCTATCGATCATATAAGCATAATATGGCTAATAATATGAATTAGATTGATAATAATAAGAGTAATAAGTATAGTAATTGTCGTTCTATCGATCATATAAGCATAATATCGCTAATAATATGAGTTAGATTGATAACAATAAGAGTACTAAGTATAGTAATTACCGGTCTATCGATCATATATGCATAATGTGGCTAATAATATGAGTCAGTTTGATAATAATAAGAGTAATAAGTATATTAATTGTCGTTCTATCGATCATATAAGCATAATATGGCTAATAATATGAATTAGATTGATAACAATAAGAGTAATAAGTATAGTAATTGTCGTTCTATCGATCATATAAGCATAATATGGCGAATAATATGATTTAGATTGGTAATAATAAGAGTAATAAGTATACTAATTGTCGTTCTATCGATCGTATAAGCATAATATGGTTAATAATATTATTTAGATTGATAATAATAAGAGTAATAAGTATAGTAATTGTCGTTCTATCGATCATATATGCATAATATGGCGAATAATATGATTTAGATTGATAATAATAAGAGTAATAAGTATAGTAATTGTCGTTCTATCGACCATATAAGCATAATATGGCGAGTAATATGATTTAGATTGATAATAATAAGAGTAATAAGTATAGTAATTGTCGTTCTATCGAACATATAAGCATAATATGGCTAATAATATGAATTAGATTGATAATAGTAAGAGTAATAAGTACAGTAATTGTCGTTCTATCGATCATATAAGCATAATATGGCGAATAATATGATTTAGATTGGGAATAATAAGAGTAATAAGTATAGTAATGGTCGTTCTATCGATCATATAAGCATAATATGGATAATAATATGAGTTAGCTTGATAATAATAAGAGTAATAAGTATAGTAATTGTCGTTCTATCGATCATATAAGCATAATATGGCTAATAATATGAGTTAGATTGATATTAATAAGAGTAATAGGTATAGTAATTGTGGTTCTATCGATCATATCTGCATAATACGGTTAATAATATGAGTTAGAATAATAATAATATGATTAATAAGTATAGTAATTGTCGTTCTATCGACCATGGAAGCATAATATGGCTAATAATATGAGTTAGATTGATAATAATAAGAGTAATAAATATAGTAATTGTCGTTCTATCGATCATATAAGCATAATATGGCTAATAATATGAATTAGATTGATAATAATAAGAGTAATAACTATAGTAATTGTCGTTCTATCGATCATATAAGCATAATATGGCTAATAATATGAATTAGATTAATAATAATATGATTAATAAGTATAGTAATTGTCGTTCTATCGACCATGGAAGCATAATATGGCTAATAATATGAGTTAGATTGATAATAATAAGAGTAATAAATATAGTAATTGTCGTTCTATCGATCATATAAGCATAATATGGCTAATAATATGAGTTAGATTGATATTAATAAGAGAAATAGGTATAGTAATTGTCGTTCTATCGATCATATCTGCATAATATGGTTACTAAAATGAGTTAGATTAATAATAATATGACTAATAAGTATAGTAATTGTCGTTCTATCGACCATGGAAGCATAATATGGCTAATAATATGAGTTAGATTGATAATAATAAGAGTAATAAATATAGTAATTGTCGTTCTATCGATCATATAAGCATAATATGGCTAATAATATGAGTTAGATTGATATTAATATGAGAAATAGGTATAGTAATTGTCGTTCTATCGATCATATCTGCATAATATGGTTACTAATATGAGTTAGATTAATAATAATATGACTAATAAGTATAGTAATTGTCGTTCTATCGACCATGGAAGCATAATATGGATAATAATATGAGTTAGCTTGATAATATTAAGAGTAATAAGTATAGTAATTGTCGTTCTATCGATCATATAAGCATAATATGGCGAATAATATGATTTAGATTGGTAATAATAAGAGTAATAAGTATAGTAATGGTCGTTCTATCGATCATATAAGCATAATATGGCTAATAATATGAGTTAGATTGTATTAATAAGAGTAATAGGTATAGTAATTGTCGTTCTATCGATCATATCTGCATAATATGGTTACTAATATGAGTTAGATTAATAATAATATGACTAATAAGTATAGTAATTGTCGTTCTATCGATCATATCTGCACAATATGGTCAATAATATGAGTTAGATTAATAATAATAAGAATAGTACGTATAGTAATTGCCGTTTTATCGATCATATAAGCATAATATGGATAATAATATGAGTTAGCTTGATAATAATAAGAGAAATAAGTATAGTAATTGTCGTTCTATCGATCATATAAGCATTATATGGCTAATAATATGAATTAGATTGATAGTAATAAGAGTAATAAGTATATTAATTGTTGTTCTATCGATCATATAAGCATAATATGGCTAATAATATGAATTAGATTGATAATAGTAAGAGTAATAAGTACAGTAATTGTCGTTCTATCGATCATATAAGCATAATATGGCGAATAATATGATTTAGATTGGTAATAATAAGAGTAATAAGTATAGTAATGGTCGTTCTATCGATCATATAAGCATAATATGGATAATAATATGAGTTAGCTTGATAATAATAAGAGTAATAAGTATAGTAATTGTCGTTCTATCGATCATATAAGCATAATATGGCTAATAATATGAATTAGATTGATAATAATAAGAGTAATAAGTATAGTAATTGTCGTTCTATCGATCATATAAGCATAATATGGATAATAATATGAGTTACCTTGATAATAATAAGAGTAATAAGTATAGTAATTGTCGTTCTATCGATCATATAAGCATAATATGGCGAATAATATGATTTAGATTGATAATAATAAGAGTAATAAGTATATTAATTGTCGTTCTATCGATCATATAAGCATAATATGGCTAATAATATGAATTAGATTGATAATAATAAGAGTAATAAGTATAGTAATTGTCGTTCTATCGATCATATAAGCATAATATCGCTAATAATATGAGTTAGATTGATAACAATAAGAGTACTAAGTATAGTAATTACCGGTCTATCGATCATATATGCATAATGTGGCTAATAATATGAGTCAGTTTGATAATAATAAGAGTAATAAGTATATTAATTGTCGTTCTATCGATCATATAAGCATAATATGGCTAATAATATGAATTAGATTGATAACAATAAGAGTAATAAGTATAGTAATTGTCGTTCTATCGATCATATAAGCATAATATGGCGAATAATATGATTTAGATTGGTAATAATAAGAGTAATAAGTATACTAATTGTCGTTCTATCGATCGTATAAGCATAATATGGTTAATAATATTATTTAGATTGATAATAATAAGAGTAATAAGTATAGTAATTGTCGTTCTATCGATCATATATGCATAATATGGCGAATAATATGATTTAGATTGATAATAATAAGAGTAATAAGTATAGTAATTGTCGTTCTATCGACCATATAAGCATAATATGGCGAGTAATATGATTTAGATTGATAATAATAAGAGTAATAAGTATAGTAATTGTCGTTCTATCGAACATATAAGCATAATATGGCTAATAATATGAATTAGATTGATAATAGTAAGAGTAATAAGTACAGTAATTGTCGTTCTATCGATCATATAAGCATAATATGGCGAATAATATGATTTAGATTGGGAATAATAAGAGTAATAAGTATAGTAATGGTCGTTCTATCGATCATATAAGCATAATATGGATAATAATATGAGTTAGCTTGATAATAATAAGAGTAATAAGTATAGTAATTGTCGTTCTATCGATCATATAAGCATAATATGGCTAATAATATGAGTTAGATTGTATTAATAAGAGTAATAGGTATAGTAATTGTCGTTCTATCGATCATATCTGCATAATATGGTTACTAATATGAGTTAGATTAATAATAATATGACTAATAAGTATAGTAATTGTCGTTCTATCGATCATATAAGCATAATATGGCGAATAATATGATTTAGATTGGTAATAATAAGAGTAATAAGTATAGTAATTGTCGTTCTATCGATCATATAAGCATAATATGGCTAATAATATGAATTAGATTGATAATAATAAGAGTAATAAGTATAGTAATTGTCGTTCTATCGATCATATAAGCATAATATGGCGAATAATATGATTTAGATTGATAATAATAAGAGTAATAAGTATAGTAATTGTCGTTCTATCGATCATATAAGCATAATATGGCTAATAATATGAGTTAGATTGATATTAATAAGAGTAATAGGTATAGTAATTGTGGTTCTATCGATCATATCTGCATAATACGGTTAATAATATGAGTTAGAATAATAATAATATGAATAATAAGTATAGTAATCGTCGTTCCATCGACCATGGAAGCATAATATGGCTAATAATATGAGTTAGATTGAAAATAAGAAGAGTAATAAGTATAGTAATTGCCGTTCTATCGACCATATAAGCATAATATGGCGAGTAATATGATTTAGATTGATAATAATAAGAGTAATAAGTATAGTAATTGTCGTTCTATCGATCATATAAGCATAATATGGCTAATAATATGAGTTAGATTGATAATAATAAGAGTAATATGTATAGTAATTGTCGTTCTATCGATCATATCTGCATAATATGGTTAATAATATGAGTTAGATTAATAATAATAAGAATAGTACGTATAGTAATTGCCGTTTTATCGATCATATAAGCATAATATGGATAATAATATGAGTTAGCTTGATAACAATAAGAGTAATAAGTATAGTAATTGTCGTTCTATCGATCATATAAGCATAATATGGCTAATAATATGATTTATATTGATAGTAATAAGAGTAATAAGTATATTAATTGCCGTTCTATCGATCATGTAAGCATAATATGGCTAATAATATGAATTAGATTGATAATAGTAAGAGTAATAAGTACAGTAATTGTCGTTCTATCGATCATATAAGCATAATATGGCTAATAATATGAATTAGATTGATAAGAATAAGAGTAATAAGTATAGTAATTGTCGTTCTATCGATCATATAAGCATAATATGGATAATAATATGAGTTAGCTTGATAATAATAAGAGTAATAAGTATAGTAATTGTCGTTCTATCGATCATATAAGCATAATATGGCTAATAATATGAATTAGATTGATAATAATAAGAGTGATAAGTATAGTAATTGTCGTTCTATCGATCATATAAGCATAATATGGCGAATAATATGATTTAGATTGATAATAATAAGAGTAATAAGTATAGTAATTGTCGTTCTATCGATCATATCTGCACAATATGGTCAATAATATGAGTTAGATTAATAGTAATGAGTGTAATAAGTATAGTAATTGTCGTTCTATCGATCATATAAGCATAATATGGCTAATAATATGAGTTAGATTGATAATAATAACAGTAATAAGTATAGTAATTGTCGTTCTATCGATCATGGAAGCATAATATGGCTAATAATATGAGTTAGATTGATAATAATAAGAGTAATAAGTATAGTAATTGCCGTTCTATCGACCATATAAGCATAATATGGTTACTAATATGAGTTAGATTAATAATAATATGATTAATAAGTATAGTAATTGTCGTTCTATCGACCATGGAAGCATAATATGGATAATAATATGAGTTAGCTTGATAATATTAAGAGTAATAAGTATAGTAATTGTCGTTCTATCGATCATATAAGCATAATATGGCGAATAATATGATTTAGATTGGTAATAATAAGAGTAATAAGTATAGTATTGGTCGTTCTATCGATCATATAAGCATAATATGGCTAATAATATGAATTAGATTGATAATAGTAAGAGTAATAAGTACAGTAATTGTCGTTCTATCGATCATATAAGCATAATATGGCGAATAATATGATTTAGATTGATAATAATAAGAGTAATAAGTATAGTAATTGTCGTTCTATCGATCATATAAGCATAATATGGCTAATAATATGAGTTAGATTGATATTAATAAGAGTAATAGGTATAGTAATTGTGGTTCTATCGATCATATCTGCATAATACGGTTAATAATATGAGTTAGAATAATAATAATATGAATAATAAGTATAGTAATCGTCGTTCCATCGACCATGGAAGCATAATATGGCTAATAATATGAGTTAGATTGAAAATAATAAGAGTAATAAGTATAGTAATTGCCGTTCTATCGACCATATAAGCATAATATGGCGAGTAATATGATTTAGATTGATAATAATAAGAGTAATAAGTATAGTAATTGTCGTTCTATCGATCATATAAGCATAATATGGCTAATAATATGAGTTAGATTGATAATAATAAGAGTAATATGTATAGTAATTGTCGTTCTATCGATCATATCTGCATAATATGGTTAATAATATGAGTTAGATTAATAATAATAAGAATAGTACGTATAGTAATTGCCGTTTTATCGATCATATAAGCATAATATGGATAATAATATGAGTTAGCTTGATAACAATAAGAGTAATAAGTATAGTAATTGTCGTTCTAATCGATCATATAAGCATAATATGGCTAATAATATGATTTATATTGATAGTAATAAGAGTAATAAGTATATTAATTGCCGTTCTATCGATCATGTAAGCATAATATGGCTAATAATATGAATTAGATTGATAATAGTAAGAGTAATAAGTACAGTAATTGTCGTTCTATCGATCATATAAGCATAATATGGCTAATAATATGAATTAGATTGATAAGAATAAGAGTAATAAGTATAGTAATTGTCGTTCTATCGATCATATAAGCATAATATGGATAATAATATGAGTTAGCTTGATAATAATAAGAGTAATAAGTATAGTAATTGTCGTTCTATCGATCATATAAGCATAATATGGCTAATAATATGAATTAGATTGATAATAATAAGAGTGATAAGTATAGTAATTGTCGTTCTATCGATCATATAAGCATAATATGGCGAATAATATGATTTAGATTGATAATAATAAGAGTAATAAGTATAGTAATTGTCGTTCTATCGATCATATCTGCACAATATGGTCAATAATATGAGTTAGATTAATAGTAATGAGTGTAATAAGTATAGTAATTGTCGTTCTATCGATCATATAAGCATAATATGGCTAATAATATGAGTTAGATTGATAATAATAACAGTAATAAGTATAGTAATTGTCGTTCTATCGATCATGGAAGCATAATATGGCTAATAATATGAGTTAGATTGATAATAATAAGAGTAATAAGTATAGTAATTGCCGTTCTATCGACCATATAAGCATAATATGGTTACTAATATGAGTTAGATTAATAATAATATGATTAATAAGTATAGTAATTGTCGTTCTATCGACCATGAAGCATAATATGGATAATAATATGAGTTAGCTTGATAATATTAAGAGTAATAAGTATAGTAATTGTCGTTCTATCGATCATATAAGCATAATATGGCGAATAATATGATTTAGATTGGTAATAATAAGAGTAATAAGTATAGTATTGGTCGTTCTATCGATCATATAAGCATAATATGGCTAATAATATGAATTAGATTGATAATAGTAAGAGTAATAAGTACAGTAATTGTCGTTCTATCGATCATATAAGCATAATATGGCGAATAATATGATTTAGATTGGTAATAATAAGAGTAATAAGTATAGTAATTGTCGTTCTATCGATCATATAAGCATAATATGGCTAATAATATGAGTTAGATTGTATTAATAAGAGTAATAGGTATAGTAATTGTCGTTCTATCGATCATATCTGCATAATATGGTTACTAATATGAGTTAGATTAATAATAATATGACTAATAAGTATAGTAATTGTCGTTCTATCGATCATATAAGCATAATATGGCGAATAATATGATTTAGATTGGTAATAATAAGAGTAATAAGTATAGTAATTGTCGTTCTATCGATCATATAAGCATAATATGGCTAATAATATGAATTAGATTGATAATAATAAGAGTAATAAGTATAGTAATTGTCGTTCTATCGATCATATAAGCATAATATGGCGAATAATATGATTTAGATTGATAATAATAAGAGTAATAAGTATAGTAATTGTCGTTCTATCGATCATATAAGCATAATATGGCTAATAATATGAGTTAGATTGATATTAATAAGAGTAATAGGTATAGTAATTGTGGTTCTATCGATCATATCTGCATAATACGGTTAATAATATGAGTTAGAATAATAATAATATGAATAATAAGTATAGTAATCGTCGTTCCATCGACCATGGAAGCATAATATGGCTAATAATATGAGTTAGATTGAAAATAATAAGAGTAATAAGTATAGTAATTGCCGTTCTATCGACCATATAAGCATAATATGGCGAGTAATATGATTTAGATTGATAATAATAAGAGTAATAAGTATAGTAATTGTCGTTCTATCGATCATATAAGCATAATATGGCTAATAATATGAGTTAGATTGATAATAATAAGAGTAATATGTATAGTAATTGTCGTTCTATCGATCATATCTGCATAATATGGTTAATAATATGAGTTAGATTAATAATAATAAGAATAGTACGTATAGTAATTGCCGTTTTATCGATCATATAAGCATGATATGGATAATAATATGAGTTAGCTTGATAACAATAAGAGTAATAAGTATAGTAATTGTCGTTCTATCGATCATATAAGCATAATATGGATAATAATATGAGTTAGCTTGATAATAATAAGAGTAATAAGTATAGTAATTGTCGTTCTATCGATCATATAAGCATAATATGGCTAATAATATGAATTAGATTGATAATAATAAGAGTGATAAGTATAGTAATTGTCGTTCTATCGATCATATAAGCATAATATGGCGAATAATATGATTTAGATTGATAATAATAAGAGTAATAAGTATAGTAATTGTCGTTCTATCGATCATATCTGCACAATATGGTCAATAATATGAGTTAGATTAATAGTAATGAGTGTAATAAGTATAGTAATTGTCGTTCTATCGATCATATAAGCATAATATGGCTAATAATATGAGTTAGATTGATAATAATAACAGTAATAAGTATAGTAATTGTCGTTCTATCGATCATGGAAGCATAATATGGCTAATAATATGAGTTAGATTGATAATAATAAGAGTAATAAGTATAGTAATTGCCGTTCTATCGACCATATAAGCATAATATGGTTACTAATATGAGTTAGATTAATAATAATATGATTAATAAGTATAGTAATTGTCGTTCTATCGACCATGGAAGCATAATATGGATAATAATATGAGTTAGCTTGATAATATTAAGAGTAATAAGTATAGTAATTGTCGTTCTATCGATCATATAAGCATAATATGGCGAATAATATGATTTAGATTGGTAATAATAAGAGTAATAAGTATAGTAATGGTCGTTCTATCGATCATATAAGCATAATATGGCTAATAATATGAATTAGATTGATAATAGTAAGAGTAATAAGTACAGTAATTGTCGTTCTATCGATCATATAAGCATAATATGGCGAATAATATGATTTAGATTGGTAATAATAAGAGTAATAAGTATAGTAATTGTCGTTCTATCGATCATATAAGCATAATATGGCGAATAATATGATTTAGATTGATAATAATAAGAGTAATAAGTATAGTAATTGTCGTTCTATCGATCATATCTGCACAATATGGTCAATAATATGAGTTAGATTAATAGTAATGAGTGTAATAAGTATAGTAATTGTCGTTCTATCGATCATATAAGCATAATATGGCTAATAATATGAGTTAGATTGATAATAATAACAGTAATAAGTATAGTAATTGTCGTTCTATCGATCATGGAAGCATTATATGGCTAATAATATGAGTTAGATTGATAATAATAAGAGTAATAAATATAGTAATTGCCGTTCTATCGACCATATAAGCATAATATGGCGAATAATATGAGTTAGATTAATATTAATAAGAGTAATGGGTATAGAAATTGTCGTTCTATGGATCAAATATGCATAATCTGGCTAATAATATGAGTTAGATTGATAATAATAAGAGTAATAAGTATAGTAATTATCGTTCTATCGATCATATAAGCATATTATGGCTAATAATATGAGTTAGATTGTATTAATAAGAGTAATAGGTATAGTAATTGTCGTTCTATCGATCATATCTGCATAATATGGTTACTAATATGAGTTAGATTAATAATAATATGACTAATAAGTATAGTAATTGTCGTTCTATCGATCATATAAGCATAATATGGCGAATAATATGATTTAGATTGGTAATAATAAGAGTAATAAGTATAGTAATTGTCGTTCTATCGATCATATAAGCATAATATGGCTAATAATATGAATTAGATTGATAATAATAAGAGTAATAAGTATAGTAATTGTCGTTCTATCGATCATATAAGCATAATATGGCGAATAATATGATTTAGATTGATAATAATAAGAGTAATAAGTATAGTAATTGCCGTTCTATCGATCATATAAGCATAATATGGCTAATAATATGAGTTAGATTGATATTAATAAGAGTAATAGGTATAGTAATTGTGGTTCTATCGATCATATCTGCATAATACGGTTAATAATATGAGTTAGAATAATAATAATATGAATAATAAGTATAGTAATCGTCGTTCCATCGACCATGGAAGCATAATATGGCTAATAATATGAGTTAGATTGAAAATAATAAGAGTAATAAGTATAGTAATTGCCGTTCTATCGACCATATAAGCATAATATGGCGAGTAATATGATTTAGATTGATAATAATAAGAGTAATAAGTATAGTAATTGTCGTTCTATCGATCATATAAGCATAATATGGCTAATAATATGAGTTAGATTGATAATAATAAGAGTAATAAGTATAGTAAATGTCGTGCTATCAATCATATCTGCATAATATTTTTAATAATATGAGTTAGATTGATAATAGTGAGTGTAATAAGTACAGTAATTGTCGTTCTATCGATAATATAAGCATAATATGTCTAATAATATGAGTTAGATTGATAATAATAAGAGTAGTGAGTATAGTAATTGTCGTTCTATCGATCATATAAGCATAATATGGCTAATAATATGAGTTAGATTGATAATAATAAGAGTAATAAGTATAGTAATTGTCGTTCTATCGATCATTTAAGCATAATATGGCTAATAATATGAGTTAGGTTGATAAAAATAAGAATAATAAGCATAGTAATTGTCGTTGTATCGATCATATAAGCATAATATGGCTAATAATATGAGTTAGGTTGATAATAATAAGAGTAATAAGTATAGTAAATGTCGTGCTATCGATCATATCTGCATAATATTGTTAATAATATGAGTTAGATTGACAATAGTGAGTGTAATAAGTATAGTAATTGTCGTTCTATCGATCAGATCTGCATAATATGGCTAATAATATGAGTTAGATTGATAATAATAAGAGTAATAAGTATAGTAATTGTCGTTCTATCGATCATATAAGCATAATATGGCTAATAACATGAGTTAGATCGATAATAATAAGAGTAGTGAGTATAGTAATTGTCGTTCTATCGATCATATAAGCATAATATGGCTAATAATATGAGATAGATTGATAATAATAAGAGTAATAAGTATAGTAATTGTCGTTCTATCGATCATATAAGCATAATATGGCGAATAATATGATTTAGATTGATAATAATAAGAGTAATAAGTATAGTAATTGTCGTTCTATCGATCATATAAGCATAATATGGCTAATAATATGATTTATATTGATAGTAATAAGAGTAATAAGTATATTAATTGCCGTTCTATCGATCATGTAAGCATAATATGGCTAATAATATGAATTAGATTGATAATAGTAAGAGTAATAAGTACAGTAATTGTCGTTCTATCGATCATATAAGCATAATATGGCTAATAATATGAATTAGATTGATAAGAATAAGAGTAATAAGTATAGTAATTGTCGTTCTATCGATCATATAAGCATAATATGGATAATAATATGAGTTAGCTTGATAATAATAAGAGTAATAAGTATAGTAATTGTCGTTCTATCGATCATATAAGCATAATATGGCTAATAATATGAATTAGATTGATAATAATAAGAGCGATAAGTATAGTAATTGTCGTTCTATCGATCATATAAGCATAATATGGCGAATAATATGATTTAGATTGATAATAATAAGAGTAATAAGTATAGTAATTGTCGTTCTATCGATCATATCTGCACAATATGGTCAATAATATGAGTTAGATTAATAGTAATGAGTGTAATAAGTATAGTAATTGTCGTTCTATCGATCATATAAGCATAATATGGCTAATAATATGAGTTAGATTGATAATAATAACAGTAATAAGTATAGTAATTGTCGTTCTATCGATCATGGAAGCATAATATGGCTAATAATATGAGTTAGATTGATAATAATAAGAGTAATAAGTATAGTAATTGCCGTTCTATCGACCATATAAGCATAATATGGTTACTAATATGAGTTAGATTAATAATAATATGATTAATAAGTATAGTAATTGTCGTTCTATCGACCATGGAAGCATAATATGGATAATAATATGAGTTAGCTTGATAATATTAAGAGTAATAAGTATAGTAATTGTCGTTCTATCGATCATATAAGCATAATATGGCGAATAATATGATTTAGATTGGTAATAATAAGAGTAATAAGTATAGTATTGGTCGTTCTATCGATCATATAAGCATAATATGGCTAATAATATGAATTAGATTGATAATAGTAAGAGTAATAAGTACAGTAATTGTCGTTCTATCGATCATATAAGCATAATATGGCGAATAATATGATTTAGATTGGTAATAATAAGAGTAATAAGTATAGTAATTGTCGTTCTATCGATCATATAAGCATAATATGGCTAATAATATGAGTTAGATTGTATTAATAAGAGTAATAGGTATAGTAATTGTCGTTCTATCGATCATATCTGCATAATATGGTTACTAATATGAGTTAGATTAATAATAATATGACTAATAAGTATAGTAATTGTCGTTCTATCGATCATATAAGCATAATATGGCGAATAATATGATTTAGATTGGTAATAATAAGAGTAATAAGTATAGTAATTGTCGTTCTATCGATCATATAAGCATAATATGGCTAATAATATGAATTAGATTGATAATAATAAGAGTAATAAGTATAGTAATTGTCGTTCTATCGATCATATAAGCATAATATGGCGAATAATATGATTTAGATTGATAATAATAAGAGTAATAAGTATAGTAATTGTCGTTCTATCGATCATATAAGCATAATATGGCTAATAATATGAGTTAGATTGATATTAATAAGAGTAATAGGTATAGTAATTGTGGTTCTATCGATCATATCTGCATAATACGGTTAATAATATGAGTTAGAATAATAATAATATGAATAATAAGTATAGTAATCGTCGTTCCATCGACCATGGAAGCATAATATGGCTAATAATATGAGTTAGATTGAAAATAATAAGAGTAATAAGTATAGTAATTGCCGTTCTATCGACCATATAAGCATAATATGGCGAGTAATATGATTTAGATTGATAATAATAAGAGTAATAAGTATAGTAATTGTCGTTCTATCGATCATATAAGCATAATATGGCTAATAATATGAGTTAGATTGATAATAATATGACTAATAAGTATAGTAATTGTCGTTCTATCGATCATATAAGCATAATATGGCGAATAATATGATTTAGATTGGTAATAATAAGAGTAATAAGTATAGTAATTGTCGTTCTATCGATCATATAAGCATAATATGGCTAATAATATGAATTAGATTGATAATAATAAGAGTAATAAGTATAGTAATTGTCGTTCTATCGATCATATAAGCATAATATGGCGAATAATATGATTTATATTGATAATAATAAGAGTAATAAGTATAGTAATTGTCGTTCTATCGATCATATAAGCATAATATGGCTAATAATATGAGTTAGATTGATATTAATAAGAGTAATAGGTATAGTAATTGTGGTTCTATCGATCATATCTGCATAATACGGTTAATAATATGAGTTAGAATAATAATAATATGAATAATAAGTATAGTAATCGTCGTTCCATCGACCATGGAAGCATAATATGGCTAATAATATGAGTTAGATTGAAAATAATAAGAGTAATAAGTATAGTAATTGCCGTTCTATCGACCATATAAGCATAATATGGCGAGTAATATGATTTAGATTGATAATAATAAGAGTAATAAGTATAGTAATTGTCGTTCTATCGATCATATAAGCATAATATGGCTAATAATATGAGTTAGATTGATAATAATAAGAGTAATATGTATAGTAATTGTCGTTCTATCGATCATATCTGCATAATATGGTTAATAATATGAGTTAGATTAATAATAATAAGAATAGTACGTATAGTAATTGCCGTTTTATCGATCATATAAGCATGATATGGATAATAATATGAGTTAGCTTGATAACAATAAGAGTAATAAGTATAGTAATTGTCGTTCTATCGATCATATAAGCATAATATGGATAATAATATGAGTTAGCTTGATAATAATAAGAGTAATAAGTATAGTAATTGTCGTTCTATCGATCATATAAGCATAATATGGCTAATAATATGAATTAGATTGATAATAATAAGAGTGATAAGTATAGTAATTGTCGTTCTATCGATCATATAAGCATAATATGGCGAATAATATGATTTAGATTGATAATAATAAGAGTAATAAGTATAGTAATTGTCGTTCTATCGATCATATCTGCACAATATGGTCAATAATATGAGTTAGATTAATAGTAATGAGTGTAATAAGTATAGTAATTGTCGTTCTATCGATCATATAAGCATAATATGGCTAATAATATGAGTTAGATTGATAATAATAACAGTAATAAGTATAGTAATTGTCGTTCTATCGATCATGGAAGCATAATATGGCTAATAATATGAGTTAGATTGATAATAATAAGAGTAATAAGTATAGTAATTGCCGTTCTATCGACCATATAAGCATAATATGGTTACTAATATGAGTTAGATTAATAATAATATGATTAATAAGTATAGTAATTGTCGTTCTATCGACCATGGAAGCATAATATGGATAATAATATGAGTTAGCTTGATAATATTAAGAGTAATAAGTATAGTAATTGTCGTTCTATCGATCATATAAGCATAATATGGCGAATAATATGATTTAGATTGGTAATAATAAGAGTAATAAGTATAGTAATGGTCGTTCTATCGATCATATAAGCATAATATGGCTAATAATATGAATTAGATTGATAATAGTAAGAGTAATAAGTACAGTAATTGTCGTTCTATCGATCATATAAGCATAATATGGCGAATAATATGATTTAGATTGGTAATAATAAGAGTAATAAGTATAGTAATTGTCGTTCTATCGATCATATAAGCATAATATGGCGAATAATATGATTTAGATTGATAATAATAAGAGTAATAAGTATAGTAATTGTCGTTCTATCGATCATATCTGCACAATATGGTCAATAATATGAGTTAGATTAATAGTAATGAGTGTAATAAGTATAGTAATTGTCGTTCTATCGATCATATAAGCATAATATGGCTAATAATATGAGTTAGATTGATAATAATAACAGTAATAAGTATAGTAATTGTCGTTCTATCGATCATGGAAGCATAATATGGCTAATAATATGAGTTAGATTGATAATAATAAGAGTAATAAATATAGTAATTGCCGTTCTATCGACCATATAAGCATAATATGGCGAATAATATGAGTTAGATTAATATTAATAAGAGTAATGGGTATAGAAATTGTCGTTCTATGGATCAAATATGCATAATCTGGCTAATAATATGAGTTAGATTGATAATAATAAGAGTAATAAGTATAGTAATTATCGTTCTATCGATCATATAAGCATATTATGGCTAATAATATGAGTTAGATTGTATTAATAAGAGTAATAGGTATAGTAATTGTCGTTCTATCGATCATATCTGCATAATATGGTTACTAATATGAGTTAGATTAATAATAATATGACTAATAAGTATAGTAATTGTCGTTCTATCGATCATATAAGCATAATATGGCGAATAATATGATTTAGATTGGTAATAATAAGAGTAATAAGTATAGTAATTGTCGTTCTATCGATCATATAAGCATAATATGGCTAATAATATGAATTAGATTGATAATAATAAGAGTAATAAGTATAGTAATTGTCGTTCTATCGATCATATAAGCATAATATGGCGAATAATATGATTTAGATTGATAATAATAAGAGTAATAAGTATAGTAATTGCCGTTCTATCGATCATATAAGCATAATATGGCTAATAATATGAGTTAGATTGATATTAATAAGAGTAATAGGTATAGTAATTGTGGTTCTATCGATCATATCTGCATAATACGGTTAATAATATGAGTTAGAATAATAATAATATGAATAATAAGTATAGTAATCGTCGTTCCATCGACCATGGAAGCATAATATGGCTAATAATATGAGTTAGATTGAAAATAATAAGAGTAATAAGTATAGTAATTGCCGTTCTATCGACCATATAAGCATAATATGGCGAGTAATATGATTTAGATTGATAATAATAAGAGTAATAAGTATAGTAATTGTCGTTCTATCGATCATATAAGCATAATATGGCTAATAATATGAGTTAGATTGATAATAATAAGAGTAATATGTATAGTAATTGTCGTTCTATCGATCATATCTGCATAATATGGTTAATAATATGATTTAGATTGATAATAATAAGAGTAATAAGTATAGTAATTGTCGTTCTATCGATCATTTAAGCATAATACGGCTAATAATATGAGTTAGATCAATAATGATAAGCGTAATAAGTACAGTAATTGTCGTTCTATCGATCATATATGCATAATATGGCTAATAATATGAGTAAGATTGATAATAATAATAGTAATAAGTATAGTAATTGTCGTTCTATCGATCATTTAAGCATAATATGGCTAATAATATGAGTTAGATTGATAATAATAATAGTAATAAGTATAGCAATTGTCGTTCTATCGATCATATAAGCATAATACGGCTAATAATATGAGTTAGGTTGATAAAAATAAGAATAATAAGCATAGTAATTGTCGTTCTATCGATCATATAAGCATAATATGGCTAATAATATGAGTTAGGTTGATAATAATAAGAGTAATAAGTATAGTAAATGTCGTGCTATCGATCATATCTGCATAATATTGTTAATAATATGAGTTAGATTGATAATAGTGAGTGTAATAAGTATAGTAGTTGTCGTTCTATCGATCATATAAGCATAATATGGCTAATAATATGAGTTAGATCGATAATGATAAGAGTAATAAGTACAGTAATTGTCGTTCTATCGATCATATAAGCATAATATGGCTAATAATATGAGTTAGATTGATAATAATATGAGTAATGAGTATAGTAATTGTAGTTCTATCGATCATATCTGCATAATATGGTTAATAATATGAGTTAGATTCATAATAATAAGAGCAATAAGTATAGTAATTGTCGTTCTATCGATCATTTAAGCATAATATGGGTAATAATATGAGTTAGGTTGATAAAAATAAGAGTAATAAGTATAGTAATTGTCGTTCTGTCGATCATATAAACATAATATGGCTAATAATATGAGTTTATGTTGATAATAATAAGAGTAATAAGTATAGTAAATGTCGTGCTATCAATCATATCTGCATAATATTTTTAATAATATGAGTTAGATTGATAATAGTGAGTGTAATAAGTACAGTAATTGTCGTTCTATCGATAATATAAGCATAATATGTCTAATAATATGAGTTAGATTGATAATAATAAGAGTAGTGAGTATAGTAATTGTCGTTCTATCGATCATATAAGCATAATATGGCTAATAATATGAGTTAGATTGATAATAATAAGAGTAATAAGTATAGTAATTGTCGTTCTATCGATCATTTAAGCATAATATGGCTAATAATATGAGTTAGGTTGATAAAAATAAGAATAATACGCATAGTAATTGTCGTTGTATCGATCATATAAGCATAATATGGCTAATAATATGAGTTAGGTTGATAATAATAAGAGTAATAAGTATAGTAAATGTCGTGCTATCGATCATATCTGCATAATATTGTTAATAATATGAGTTAGATTGACAATAGTGAGTGTAATAAGTATAGTAATTGTCGTTCTATCGATCAGATCTGCATAATATGGCTAATAATATGAGTTAGATTGATAATAATAAGAGTAATAAGTATAGTAATTGTCGTTCTATCGATCATATAAGCATAATATGGCTAATAACATGAGTTAGATCGATAATAATAAGAGTAGTGAGTATAGTAATTGTCGTTCTATCGATCATATAAGCATAATATGGCTAATAATATGAGATAGATTGATAATAATAAGAGTAATAAGTATAGTAATTGTCGTTCTATCGATCATTTAAGCATAATATGGCTGGTAATATGAGATACATTGATAATAATAAGAGTAATAAGTATAGTAATTGTCGTTCTATCGATCATATAAGCAGAATATGGCTAATAACATGAGTTAGATCGATAATAATAAGAGTAGTGAGTATAGTAATTGTCGTTCTATCGATCATATAAGCATAATATGGCTAATAATATGAGATAGATTGATAATAATAAGAGTAATAAGTATAGTAATTGTCGTTCTATCGATCATTTAAGCATAATATGGCTGGTAATATGAGATACATTGATAATAATAAGAGTAATAAGTATAGTAATTGTCGTTCTATCGATCATATAAGCATAATATGGCTAATAATATGAGTTAGATTGATAATAATAAGAGTAATAAGTATAGTAATTGTCGTTCTATTGATCATTTAATCATAATATGGCTAGTAATATAAGTTAGATTGATAATAATAAGAGTAATAAGTATAGTAATTGTCGATCTATCGATCATATAAGCATAATATGGTTAATAATATGAGTTAGATTGATAATAATAAGAGTAATAAGTATAGTAATTGTCGTTCTATTGATCATTTAATCATAATATGGCTAGTAATATAAGTTAGATTGATAATAATAAGAGTAATAAGTATAGTAATTGTCGTTCTATCGATCATATAAGCATAATATGGTTAATAATATGAGTTAGATTGATAATAATAAGAGTAATAAGTATAGTAATTGTCGTTCTATCGATCATTTAAGCATAATATGGCTAATAATATGAGTTAGGTTGATAAAAATAAGAATAATAAGCATAGTAATTGTCGTTGTATCGATCATATAAGCATAATATGGCTAATAATATGAGTTAGGTTGATAATAATAAGAGTAATAAGTATAGTAAATGTCGTGCTATCGATCATATCTGCATAATATTGTTAATAATATGAGTTAGATTGACAATAGTGAGTGTAATAAGTATAGTAATTGTCGTTCTATCGATCAGATCTGCATAATATGGCTAATAATATGAGTTAGATTGATAATAATAAGAGTAATAAGTATAGTAATTGTCGTTCTATCGATCATATAAGCATAATATGGGTAATAATATGAGTTAGATCAATAATGATAAGCGTAATAAGTACAGTAATTGTCGTTCTATCGATCATATATGCATAATATGGCTAATAATATGAGTAAGATTGATAATAATAATAGTAATAAGTATAGTAATTGTCGTTCTATCGATCATTTAAGCATAATATGGCTAATAATATGAGTTAGATTGATAATAATAATAGTAATAAGTATAGCAATTGTCGTTCTATCGATCATATAAGCATAATACGGCTAATAATATGAGTTAGGTTGATAAAAATAAGAATAATAAGCATAGTAATTGTCGTTCTATCGATCATATAAGCATAATATGGCTAATAATATGAGTTAGGTTGATAATAATAAGAGTAATAAGTATAGTAAATGTCGTGCTATCGATCATATCTGCATAATATTGTTAATAATATGAGTTAGATTGATAATAATACGAGTAATGAGTATAGTAATTGTCGTTCTATCGATCATTTAAGCATAATATGGCTAATAATATGAGTTAGATTGATAATAATAAGAGTAATAAGTGTAGTAATTGTCGTTCTATCGATCATATAAGCATAATATGTCTAATAATATGAGTTAGATTGATAATAATAAGAGTAGTGAGTATAGTAATTGTCGTTCTATCGATCATATAAGCATAATATGGCTAATAATATGAGATAGATTGATAATAATAAGAGTAATAAGTATAGTAATTGTCGTTCTATCGATCATTTAAGCATAATATGGCTGGTAATATGAGATACATTGATAATAATAAGAGTAATAAGTATAGTAATTGTCGTTCTATCGATCATATAAGCATAATATGGCTAATAACATGAGTTAGATCGATAATAATAAGAGTAGTGAGTATAGTAATTGTCGTTCTATCGATCATATAAGCATAATATGGCTAATAATATGAGATAGATTGATAATAATAAGAGTAATAAGTATAGTAATTGTCGTTCTATCGATCATTTAAGCATAATATGGCTGGTAATATGAGATACATTGATAATAATAAGAGTAATAAGTATAGTAATTGTCGTTCTATCGATCATATAAGCATAATATGGCTAATAATATGAGTTAGATTGATAATAATAAGAGTAATAAGTATAGTAATTGTCGTTCTATCGATAATATAAGCATAATATGGCTAATAATATGAGTTAGATCGATAAATAAAGAGTAATAAGTACAGTAATTGTCGTTCTATCGATCATATATGCATAATATGGCTAATAATATGAGTTAGATTGATAATAGAAAGAGTAATAAGTATAGTAATTGTCGTTCTGTCGATCATATAAGCATAATATGGCTAATAATATGAGTTAGATTGATAATAGTAAGTGTAATAAGTATAGTAATTGTCGTTCTATCGATCATATATGCATAATATGGCTAATAATATGAGTTAGATTGATAATAATAACAGTAATAAGTACAGTAATTGTCGTTCTATCGATAATATAAGCATAATATGTCTAATAATATGAGTTAGATTGATAATAATAAGAGTAGTGAGTATAGTAATAGTCGTTCTATCGATCATATAAGCATAATATGGCTAATAATATGAGTTAGATTGATAATAATAACAGTAATAAATACAGTAATTGTCGTTCTATCGATAATATAAGCATTATACGGCTAATAATATGAGTTAGATCGATAATGATAAGAGTAATAAGTACAGTAATTGTCGTTCTATCGATCATATAAGCATAATATGGCTAATAATATGAGTAAGATTGATAATAATAATAGTAATAAGTATAGTAATTGTCGGTCTGTCGATCATTTAAGCATAATATGGCTAATAATATGAGTTAGGTTGATAAAAATAAGAATAATAAGCATAGTAATTGTCGTTCTATCGATCATATAAGCATAATATGGCTAATAATATGAGTTAGGTTGATAATAATAAGAGTAATAAGTATAGTAAATGTCGTGCTATCGATCATATCTGCATAATATTGTTAATAATATGAGTTAGATTGATAATAGTGAGTGTAATAAGTATAGTAATTGTCGTTCTATCGATCATATCTGCATAATATGGCTAATAATATGAGTTAGATTGATAAAAATAAGAATAATAAGTATAGTAATTGTCGTTCTGTCGATCATATAAGCATAATATGGCTAATAATATGAGTTATATCGAAAATGATAAGAGTAATAAATACAGTAATTGTCGTTCTATCGATCATATAAGCATAATATGGCTAATAATATGAGTAAGATTTATAATAATAATAGTAATATGTATAGTAATTGTCGTTCTATCGATCATTTAAGCATAATATGGCTAATAATATGAGTTAGATTGATAATAATAACAGTAATAAGTACAGTAATTGTCGTTCTATCGATCATATATGCATAATATGGCTAATAATATGAGTAAGATTGATAATAATAATAGTAATAAGTATAGTAATTGTAGTTCTATCGATCATTTAAGTATAATAGAGCTAATAATATGAGTTAAATTGATAATAATAACAGTAATAAGTACAGTAATTGTCGTTCTATCGATAATATAAGCATAATATGGCTAATAATATGAGTTAGATCGATAATGATAAGAGTAATAAGTACAGTAATTGTCGTTCTATCGATCATATATGCATAATATGGCTAATAATATGAGTAAGATTGATAATAATAATAGTAATAAGTATAGTAATTGTCGTTCTATCGATCATTTAAGCATAATATGGCTAATAATATGAGTTAAATTGGTAATAATAACAGTAATAAGTACAGTAATTGTCGTTCTATCGATAATATAAGCATAATATGGCTAATAATATGAGTTAGATCGATAATGATAAGAGTAATAAGTACTGTAATTGTCGTTCTATCGATCATATAAGCATAATATGGCTAATAATATGAGTTAGATTGATAATAATAAGAGTAATAAGTATAGTAATTGTCGTTCTATCGATCATTTAAGCATAATATGGCTAGTAATATGAGTTAGATTGATAATAATAAGAGTAATATGTATAGTAATTGTCGTTCTATCGATCATATAAGCATAATATGGTTAATAATATGAGTTAGATTGATAATAATAAGAGTAATAAGTATAGTAATTGTCGTTCTATCGATCATATAAGCATAATATGGCTAGTAATATGAGTTAGATTGTTAATAATAAGAGTAATAAGTATAGTAATTGTCGTTCTATCGATCATTTAAGCATAATATGGCTGGTAATATGAGTTAGATTGATAATAATAAGAGTAATAAGTATAGTAATTGTCGTTCTATCGATCATATAAGCATAATATGGCTAATAATATGAGATAGATTGATAATAATAAGAGTAATAAGTATAGTAATTGTCGTTCTATCGGTCATATAAGCATAATATGGCTAATAATATGAGTTAGATTGATAATAATAAGAGTAATAAGTATAGTAATTGTCGTTCTATCGATCATTTAAGCATAATATGGCTAGTAATATGAGTTAGATTGATAATAATAAGAGTAATAAGTATAGTAATTGTCGTTCTATCGATCATATAAGCATAATATGGTTAATAATATGAGTTAGATTGATAACAATAAGAGTAATAAGTATAGTAATTGTCGTTCTATCGATCATATAAGCATAATATGGCTAATAATATGAGTAAGATTGATAATAATAATAGTAATAAGTATAGTAATTGTCGGTCTATCGATCATTTAAGCATAATATGGCTAATAATATGAGTTAGGTTGATAAAATAAGAATAATAAGCATAGTAATTGTCGTTCTATCGATCATATAAGCATAATATGGCTAATAATATGAGTTAGGTTGATAATAATAAGAGTAATAAGTATAGTAAATGTCGTGCTATCGATCATATCTGCATAATATTGTTAATAATATGAGTTAGATTGATAATAGTGAGTGTAATAAGTATAGTAATTGTCGTTCTATCGATCATATCTGCATAATATGGCTAATAATATGAGTTAGATTGATAATAATAAGAGTAATAAGTATAGTAATTGTCGTTCTATCGATCATATAAGCATAATATGGCTAATAATATGAGTTAGATCGATAATGATAAGAGTAATAAGTACAGTAATTGTCGTTCTATCGATCATATAAGCATAATATGGCTAATAATATGAGTTAGATTGATAATAATAAGAGTAATGAGTATAGTAATTGTAGTTCTATCGATCATATCTGCATAATATGGTTAATACTATGAGTTAGATTCATAATAATAAGAGTAATAAGTATAGTAATTGTCGTTCTATCGATCATTTAAGCATAATATGGGTAATAATATGAGATAGGTTGATAAAAATAAGAATAATAAGTATAGTAATTGTCGTTCTGTCGATCACATTAGCATAATATGGCTAATAATATGAGTTAGATTGATAATAATAGAGTAATATGTATAGTAATTGTCGTTCTATCGATCATTTAAGCATAATACGGCTAATAATATGAGTAGATTGATAATAATAAGAGTAATAAGTATAGTAATTGTAGTTCTATCGATCGTATCTGCATAATATGCTTAATAATATGAGTTAGATTCATAATAATAAGAGTAATAAGTATAGTAATTGTCGTTCTATCGATCATTTAAGCATAATATGGCTAATAATATGAGTTAGGTTGATAATAGTAAGAGTAATGAGAATAGTAATTGTCGTTCTATCGATCATATAAGCATAATATGGCTAATAATATGAGTTAGATTGATAATAGTAAGTGTAATAGGTATAGTAATTGTCGTTCTATCGATCATATATGCATAATATGACTAATAATATGAGTTAGATTGATAATAACAACAGTTATAAGTACATTAATTGTCGTTCTATCGATAATATAAGCATAATATGGCTAATAATATGAGTTAGATTGATAATAATAACAGTAATAAGTACAGTAATTGTCGTTCTATCGATAATATAAGCATAATATGGCTAATAATATGAGTTAGATCGATAATAATAAGAGTAGTGAGTATAGTAATTGTCGTTCTATCGATCATATAAGCATAATATGGCTAATAATATGAGATAGATTGATAATATAAGAGTAATAAGTATAGTAATTGTCGTTCCATCGATCATTTAATTATAATATGGCTAGTAATATAAGTTAGATTGATAATAATAAGAGTAATAAGTATAGTAATTGTCGTTCTATCGATCATATAAGCATAATATGGTTAATAATATGAGTTAGATTGATAATAATAAGAGTAATAAGTATAGTAATTGTCGTTCTATCAATCATATAAGCATAATATGGCTAATAATATGAGTAAGATTGATAATAATAATAGTAATAAGTATAGTAATTGTCGTCCTATCGATCATTTAATAATAATATGGCTAGTAATATAAGTTAGATTGCATAATAATAAGAGTAATAAGTATAGTAATTGTCGTTCTATCGATCATATAAGCATAATATGGTTAATAATATGAGTTAGATTGATAATAATAAGAGTAATAAGTATAGTAATTGTCGTTCTATCGATCATATAAGCATAATATGGCTAATAATATGAGTAAGATTGATAATAATAATAAGTAATAAGTATAGTAATTGTCGTTCTATCGATCATATAAGCATAATACGGCTAATAATATGAGTTAGGTTGATAAAAATAAGAATAATAAGCATAGTAATTGTCGTTCTATCGATCATATAAGCATAATATGGCTAATAATATGAGTTAGGTTGATAATAATAAGAGTAATAAGTATAGTAAATGTCGTTCTGTCGATCATATAAGCATAATATGGCGAATAATATGAGTTAGATTGATAATAATAAGAGTAATAAGTATAGTATTGTCGTTCTATCGATCATTTAAGCATAATACGGCTAATAATATGAGTTAGATCAATAATGATAAGCGTAATAAGTACAGTAATTGTCGTTCTATCGATCATATATGCATAATATGGCTAATAATATGAGT